>NW_007260021.1:10811-71156 GCF_000164805.1 Carlito syrichta | reverse complement strand
GATTGCCGGAGCCCAGCAGGTTGAGGCTGTGGTGGCTGGGAGTGGTCACTGCACTCCAATCTGGGCAACAGAGTGAGACTCCAACTCAAAAAAAAAAAAGAAAGAAAGTAAAAGAGTGCTTGAAAATGTATGGGGGACATGTCACAAGGACATAAGAAGTGGCCTGAAGAAATTCTCATTGGCCAAATTTCAAATACTTTGAACTTTAAAATGGATTATAATGATAATCGATTTTAACACATTGAATGAAAATAAAATAATCCATGAGTCCACAGAGATACCTCCATCACAATAAAGAGAGAGAAAAACAAAGAAGAGCTCTTCTTTAAAGAAGAATGTTAGCTAGTATATTTCTTTAAAATAGAATTAGAAATAATCATTTTCACCTAAAATATAACAAATATTTCAGGCAAAAGTCATAAATAGATACTATAAAGCACTGGATGAAATGTTGGAAAAAATATTTATATCATGTCAACATGCCAGCAAACAGATTATTTATGAATTACAAAAAGGAAGCAGCTATATACCTAATGAAATCTGACAGATACTACAGAATAACAGAACAAATCATTTGCTGCCTAATGTCATACATCAGGGAAGACACAGAATCACCAATTGTAGTATTCTTGCCCAAAAGTTTCAAGTGAAACTAACCATGAGGCAATACCAAACAAAATCATTTAAAGGGATATTATACAAATCGGCTAGCCTTGACTCTTCGAAAGGTCAATATTAAAAATATGCAGATGAGAGAAGGAGGTGGGACGGTTGGAGGGAAGGAGGGAGAGAGAGAAGGAAGGATCAGCTTCTTAGAATAAAGGAGAATAAAGAAACACGATTCTTGCTTGAGTCACATGAAATATTTATCATAACAGTGCTTAGTCTCATAATAGTGGTACTCAAAATTGTGGTCCTTAAGGCAGTGCCAACTGGCTTTTAAATCGTTTTTTATTGATTTATATTGCCCATAGGGAGATAAGTACAGAAATTAAGAGTATGCAATTAGAAATTTCTATAGTAATTTGACACTGTTGTATACAGGTGCTTGTTCATTTTTTAATTTATTGATTTTTATTTTGTTTCATCAAAGTATTATTTCTCAATTGATCAGAAATGAAAAAATACTTATTCTTCTCTACAGATAATTTGAGAAACACTGGATTAACTAATATTGTATCAGTGTTTTATTTTTTGAGTGTGATAATAGTATTGTGGCCATGGGGACAACGGTCTTATTCTCTAATTCATTGGAGATGCAAGCTGTCGTATTTAGCATTTAGAGGTGAATACTATGATATGTGCAACTTTACTTTCAAGTGGTTCAACAAATAAAAAAAGTGTGTGTGTGTGTGTGTAGACATATAGCACACCAGACAAAATGCTAACAATTGGTGACTATAGGTGAAGGTTATGTGGTATTCACTGTACCTTTTTGATTATTTTTATGTAGGTTTAATATTTTTCAAAATTAAAAAAAAGGATATAATAAGTAGAGTCAAAGAAAACTTTCCACCCACAGAACCTTGAATATTTATAGCTCTCCGACTATATCTCGCTTTAAATAATACCTCTCCCTTAGCTTATAAAATCACTGTCTTGTTTCAGAGTTGTGTATTTTTAAATGAATAATAAGCTTCATAACTTCAGTAATATATTAATCATTACAACTTAAGGCATATTAAACAAGTAATCTCGAAAATTCATTCAGGGGTTACAATAAAAATAAAAATCAACTGTGACCTGAATGTAATGCTGTTAGGGTAAACAGTCATTCAGATAACTTCAAAGTTGTTTCTGTGGCTGCGTTGTTTCTGATATAAGTGGCAATTGAATTCAGTTATTTTATTTCATTATGATCACCTTTTATAAGTCATAATTCTCTCCATTAATCTTTATATAACACTTTTATATTATAATTTGCTTCATAGCTGGTTTCTCCCAACCTTCCTATAAGGTAAATTGAAATAATTTTTACTACTGAAGAATAGAGAGGCTGAGTGGCTTGCTCTGTGTCACGCTGAGAGTTAATTATATAGGAAGAATTTAAATGTATGGGGTTTGCAGTTTTGGCAAAAGAAGCTTAGCAATGCTAACGGGAAGTATTACATTTTAAAACAAATTTTAGTTTTTCTAAAACAAAATATTCGTAATATTTCTGATTCTATTTCCTTTTCTGACTCTGATTATTTAAAAATAAAACTCAAATATTATTGTTTAGAACATCCTATAATGTGCCATGCATGGTGGGTGTCAATTTGCACAAGATGGAGTCCTTGCTCTTCAGACAGTCACAGCACTGCAAATGAAACAGATTTACAAAGTCACATGGTGCAGTGTTCACATGCTATGAGAGAAGTTGGGTGAAGTATAAAGAGGGAGTGGACTAATTTCTCTGGCTGAGAGGAGTCCCACATCTCCAGACTTTAGGGTCATATTCACTGAGATTATTTTTAAGAGTTAAGAGGGGTTATTGAAGAAATGCAAATACCTCACTCAATGACTAAATGGTTCTTCATTGATTCATGTTTGACTCAACTTTTCAATATTAGAATTTTGACAGCACATGCAAAGAAGTAAAATATATTTAAAAAAAATACCTACCCCTGTATTGTACCCCACATCTTAGAAAAAAAACCCCCAAAACACAGCCATTGTTATAATGCAATCTATCATAGAGTATGTTGTTTTCACCATGTTTATAAAAATACTGTTGCGCATGATGTTTCCACCTGAGTCGACCATTCCCTCTCCTGATCATGCTGTCGTGTTTCTCTTGTGATCCATTCAACCTGTGTTGATTCTTGATGCCAGGTTGCTGTTTTTCTGGGTGTCTGGCCTCTTATTTACAATGAATAAATGCATATATTGCGTGCCAATCTCAGCAAACGCTACTCCTGGTATATATCATATAGGTATTTGGGGTTCTCTTTAAGAAATCAAATATGCCAAACAAAGCCTTACACAAAATATACATTAAAGGTAGCTAGTCATATTTCTTTTGATAAGAGTGTCTGTCACAGATTCTGTCACAAAGAGGGCTCTCAAAAATACCTCTTGAATTAACAGGAGGCTGTCCTAATAGGTGTGACTGTCACTTGAAAATTAATGAAACATTTTATGTCAGAAAGAAAGCATATTTTTATTTGTAAAACAAAAGAAGTTTTCAAGAATTTATTGCATATTAGAATTTTTAAAGTTATGATTCATTGTTATTTTTATACTGCAAGCTTTTAGAAATAATTGGAAGTGTTAGTGCTTATTGGAGATGAACACAGTTATTTTTATGAAGTCAACCTGCAATGTTACTCTTTCCTTTATTTGCACCCTCATTCAGTCCTCTGCTTGTTTTCTGTGGGACGCTTTCCCTACCACTTTGTGTGGCTAAACTGTCTTGTGCTGCATTTACTCAAATGAATTTGGGGACATGGAAGGCTAAAGGCATTAGAAAAGAAGGCTTTTTACCTTTTTCTTTTTAAAACTGATACTGTTTCAGAAGTTGAAATGTTTTTGTATGTGACTCTGTTTTCATTCTGACTTTTTTTTTTTTTCACAATTTTGCTTTTGGTGTGATGAATAAAACGTGTCCATGTTTCCACTGCTTTTTGGATGACTGAGAACAGTTCTTTCAGAAGGTTGTGGGAGGAGAGTTTGCAGCAACTTTAACTATGAGAACCTGAGTCATTATGCTCAGAGATTTGCTAATTTGTGGAAAGGGAATAGTTAACCAACTATCCACACATACAGAGTGATGTTGCATCTGCTAAACTTTTAAAATATTGTAATTTTTTTCTTGTCCAATGGTGATTGATTACATCTTTATTTTCCTTAAGAATCACTTTGCAACAGCTGTTCATCCTGATATCAAGTTATTTCAAAGTGGTTGCTGACTTAAAAGCTCTTGCAATACATTTTATTATATACTTAATGAAGGCTGACATATGACTACTGAGAAACAGGGCTCTGCACCAAAACATCTCCTAGATTTGTGCTTGGATGGACCTGCTGAACTGATGCAGCCTCATCGTGAGCCAGAGAACAGCCATTTTACTCTTGGAAGTAATAAATCTTGCCGTAGCAATGAAAATAAGTTTATGAAGAACATTTAAAAAATTATAGCAGGGATAACCAATCGTCACCCAAGGTTTCATTATTTTTTAATGTTCTCCTTCTAGTGGTCTGGCTCTAACCATGTTGGTGACAGCTGTGAGCTCTACACTTATCTCCCATGTATTTGGGCTAGCCAGTTTCATGCTAGCAGTAAGTTTAATAGAGGGAGGTGTGGCTTGTTTTCAGTGTATTCAGGATTTAAACATGGTTACATGGCTGCTGGCTTTAACAAACCTTGATAAGCCTGGTCTGACAGGTTTACTAAGAGATTTCCCAGAGGGTTGGTGTGGTCGAACCACATTCTTTCTGAAAGTGATTTTCCTTAACATGGTTACATAATGTTAATAAAATGATTCTAAAAGCCAGCTTGTCTTAGTGTGACAAGACACTAGAGAAGACCAAGATGAAATGCAAGAGAAGCTCTCCTACACAGATACTAGCCACTGTCACTGAAGATTTTTGGATGACTCTGTTTTAAATGTGTTGCAGCTGCCAAAATGCTATACGGCAGCCTCAAGGTACTGTAAGAGGTTATAGAAAAGATGAAAATTTGATATCATTTTCCTTGATGTCTTGAAAAAGTGGAAAAGATTGTTTTTTAGGGAATTGTGAATGGAGTAATGCTATTACCTTAAATGTGTTATGCATGCAGAAAGAACAGTATACTCATGATCTTAGGGTTTAAAATTAGGTTGAGAGAAAAAAAATCGAATGGTGAATCTTTTGGTTAATTTAGCTTTGAAAATAAGTGATAAGTTTCTGTTTCGCTAGTGTCAATGGATAATTTGCATAAAAATCCTGTGCTCATTTAATGTACACCTTGCCCTAAAGAATAAAATGTTTCATCTTTCTAAGTGAACAATAATGTAGATTAGGGAATAGGCAATTGATTTGTTGAAAATATATTCAATTCATTACAAATGCAGAGGGAGGAAACAGGTCCATTGAGCCATACACAGTAGGCAGTTCTTTGTTTTAATAATTATTAAAGAATAATGGAAATATAATGAGACTAATCTTTATATCTTTTATGTGAGTTTTACAGAATTAGTCATGCATAATTGCTCATCTGCACTGTAATGTGAAGGAGATTGTGCTTCGGCCCTGAAAATAAAAGTCATCTTATGCAGGTACCAGCATTAGTCACAATTCTTAGTGCAGGGAGAGGAAACCCGAATTTGCAAGTAGTCGTACTACAAGCTCTATAAATTTTTCCTTCACCAAGAGACAAAAACCTTTCTTTATTAAGCCTTTAAACAAGAATATGCCTTTCTTGGTGGAGATATTATAGGAAGAAATCTGTCAGTGATGGAACTCTATGTGCCAGGATGGTTTGGTAGTTTCATTTATATGATTGCTTGTTATTTGCATTGTTTAATAAATGTTTTTAGTAGAATAGCTAAAAGATGTTTTGGTTCAAAACCTTTTTTTTAATTTTAAAGATGTGAGGTACAATTCAGGGTTAGGTATACAAATGCTTATTATGCAGATACCCTTGTTGATGAGGTGTCCCCTCCCACCCCTGGCAGTTTCTCTCAACTGCCAATCCCCCCCCAGCAGTTTGCCACTACTTCTACTCCCTTTCTTATAGTATTATGATAATTGTTCAAGGTCCACTCATGAGTGAGAACATATGGTACTGTTCTTTGTTTCTGTGATAGATCACTGAGTATGATAGACTCTAAATCCATTCAAGTTGCTGTGAAGTTCACATGTTTGTCCTTCTTTATGGTTGCATAATATTTCCATTGTGTATATGTACCACATTTTTTATCCAGCCCAACTTTGATGGGCAGCATGGTTGGTTCCATGTTTTTACTATTGTGATAGAGTTGCAACAAACATGCATGTGCAGGTATCTTTTTTGTAGAATGATTGGAGTTCCTCCAGATATATTCCCAATAAGGGGGATTGCTGGGTCATATGGAAGGTCAATTTCTAGTTCTTTCAGAAATCACCACACTGTCTTCCGAAGAGGTTGGACTAGTTTGCATTCCCACCAGCAGGGTAGAAGTGTTCCTTTGTCTTCACATCCTCGCCAGCATCTGTTTTTGTTTTATTAATGACGGCCATTCTTACTGGAGTTAGGTGGTATCTCAATGTGGTGTTGACATGCATTTCTCTGATGATTAGTGAGGCTGAGCACTTTTTCATGTGTCTGTTGGCTGCCTGTATATCTTCTTTTGAGAAGTGTCTATTCATGTTTTTTGCCCACTTTTTAATGGGGCTGTTTGTTTTTTCTTTTCGGTGTGTTTGAGTTCCTTGTAGATCCTAAATGTTAGGTCTTTGTCAGACATACAGTTGGTAAATATTTTTTCCCATTCTGTGGGCTGTCTCTCTGCTCTCTTGGTTTCTTTTGCTTTGCAGAAGCTCGTCAGTTTGATGAGGTCCCACTTGACTATCTTATTTCTTATGGTATAGGCACTTAGGGTTTTGATAAGGAATTGATTGCCAGTTCCAATTTCCATAAAGATGTCTCCTGCATTTTTAAAGATTCTTATAGTTTGAGGTTTTATGTTTAGGTCTTTGATCCATTTAGAGTTAATTTTTGTGTATGGTGATAGGTAGGTGTCCTGTTTCTATGTCTGCATGTGATCAGCCAGTTTTCCCAGCTCCTTTTACTGATTAGGTTCTCCTCTCCCCAGTGGTTGTTGTTGGAGGCTTTGTCAAAGATGAGTTGGTTGAGAAATTGAGGCTTTGCTTCTGGAATCTCTACCCTGTTCCATTACTCTACATGCCTGTACTTATACCAATACCAGGCTGTTTTGATTACTGTAGCCTTGTAGTCAAGTTTGAAGTCTGAAAGTGTGATACCTCCTGTTTTGTTTCTTTTGCTAAGGATTGTTTTGGCTATTTGTGGTCATTTATGTTCCCATATGAATTTCTGTATTGTCATTTCCAGGTCTTAGAAGAATGGTGTTGGTAATTTAATGGGTATTGTGTTGAATCTGTAGATTGCCTTTGGTAGGATGGACATTTTAACAATGTTGATTCTTCCTATCCATGAGCATGGAATATTTTTCCATTTGTTTGTGTCTTCTTGGATTTTCTTTGAGCAGTGTCTTGTAGTTCTCATTGGAAAGGTCTTTCCCTTCTCTGGTTAGGAAGATGCCGAGGTATTTCTTTTTCTTTTTTTCTTTTTTTGTGTGTGGCTATTGTGAATGGGATTGTGCTTTTTATTTGGTTCTCTGCCTTCTTGTTGTTGGTGTATAAGAATGCAATTGTCTTTTGCACGTTTATTTTGTGTCCCGAGACTTTGCCAAAGTCCTTTATCAGTGCAAGCAGTTTTCAAAAGCTTTTTCTATTGGATAGCTACATGCAGAAAAATAAAACTGGATCTCTATTTCTTCCAGTATTCAAAAATTAACTCCAGATGGATTAAACTTAAACGACAGACCTGAAACCATAAAAATCCTAAAAGAAAACCCAGGAAAAACTTTTATGGACATCAACTTAGGCCAAATTCATGGCTAAAACTATGAAAGCAAATGCAACTAAAAAAATAAATAAGTGGGACTTAAACTAAAATATTCTGCATAGCAAAAGAAATAATCTCAACAGAGCAAACAGGCAACCTACAGAATGGGAGAAGATATTTGCAAACTATGTATCTGACAGAGGACTAAAATCCAGAATCTACAAAGAACTCAAGCAAATCAGTAAGAAGAAAGCAAACGACCCCATTAAAGCGTGGGCAAATTACATGAACAGACCTCTCTCAAAAGAAGATATGCAAATGACCAACAAACATATTACAAAATGCTCAACATCACTCATCATCAGGGAATTGCAAATTAAAACCACAATGAAATACCAGTCAGAATGACCATTATTTTAAAAACAAAAAACAATGGATGCTGGTGCAGATGCAGAGAAAAGGGAACACTTATATACTGTTGGTGGGAGGGCAAATTAGTACAACCTCTATGGAAATTGATAAGAAGATTTCTCAAACAACTAAAGAAGGTCTACCATATGAACCAGTTATCCCACTAGTAGGTATCTACCCAAAGGAACAGAGGTTGTTATAAGAAAAAGACACCTGCACTCGTATGTTCATTGCAGCACAATTCACAATTGCAAAGATGTGGAATCAACCCATCAACCTATCAGTGGATAATGAAAACATGGTATATATATACATCATGGAATATTATGCAGCCATAAATTATGTCCTTTGCAGCAACATGGATGGAGCTGGAGATCATCATCCTAAGTAAACTCACTCAGAAACATAAAAACAAACACCTCATGTTCTCACATGTGAAAGCCAAATGGCCATGAAGATGGAACTAATAGACTGGGAACACCAATAAGGGGATAGGGGAGAGGGAAAGGGGAGAACAGTTAGGGTTCAGAAACTATCTATGGGGCACATAGTTTACCATCTGAGGAATGGGCCACCTAAGACCCAATCCTCACCCCTAGATAATATACCCATGTAATGAGTACACATGTGTACCCTCTGAATGTAAAATAAAATTTAAAAAAAGTTTTATTTCCAACAATACAACAAAGACTTTCTCAACTTTTGTTTGCCTCCTGTGTAGTCATTGCTTTATCTCTTAAATCTTTTTGTAGATATTAATAGTAAAGTATTTTAAAGGACTAGACAGCAAGTAGACAGTATAAATCCACTCATGTACTATTGGGAAAAAAATTGAATACAGACTCCAGTTTTGAATGGAAGATTTAGATCTGAATTCATTACTTCAGTAACTTCTTCCTCTCTCACCCTTCATAACACTGGTCATCCTGGATCAGTCCACATTTTATATTTTTGTGCCTTTGTGAATGCTTTCCCTCTTTTTGTGGAATATTCTCTATTCAGGAAATCTCACACAGCTATTTTCCCCTTTTTTATAGAATCTTCTCCACTTCAGGAAATCTCAAACAGCTTTTCCCCTTTTCATGGAATATTCTCTATTTCAGAAATCCTAAACAAGCCTCTGTGCTTCTATGTACTGCTTTATACTTTCTTTATATGACTTTAAAATTGCATTGGAACCTGGATATGACTCTCCTCTGATTTCACTACCAAGCATAAAACAATCCTGGGTACTTTTTTGCATTCTTCTGAAATAAAACACATTCCACAAGGCATCCGTGTGAAGTGTAGAATTTATTGAAGACTTCATACGAGAATCTGAGGAAGAATTCTGTACCACCCATAGCAAACATTCCCCTTCCAAATACTTACTGGATATCTCTTTTCTGTGGCCAGGTACTCCCTCTTCTTCAATCTCTCCCCAAACCCCAACAGTGTCTATATTTTCTCCGGCATTCCTGTACATGGATCTGGATCCCAGACCTGTACAACCTAGTTGTCAGTCCCAATTCTGAGCAGCTTTATCAAAACACTTCCTGGACAAATGATAACATCTTACTCCAGCTGCTAAGAAAAGCTTTTCTTGCATATTGCTATTATGGTGTAGGTAGTGATCTCAGGTCTCTCTTTGCTGGGCCGTGTGCTCTACATAAGTAGAAACATGTGGCTCTCATCTCCACAACACATTTTCCTACTAATGTGTCCCTCATCTCAGAAAATGCCACTCAGTTACCCAAGCTGAACGTCTTTGATGCTTCATTTCTTTCTCCAGTACCCTGGCTCACATTCCAGTTGATCACCAGGACATACTTATTTTACTTTCAAAATTCTCTCTCCATTCCCATTGCTATTGCTCTAGTTAAGGTTCATTAGATGATTGTAATAGATTTCTACTGTGCTCTCTGTCGCTCATGTTGCTGTCTCTCTCCAACCTATGCTCTGCGTTGCCACCCACCATTTTTTGGCAAACATCACATATCACTTGCAAAAGAAAGAGTGAGAAAGAGATCCCACTGTACTAAAAAAAAAAAAAAATGTAGTCTCAAGTTTTTGCATAATATCTCAGTGCTGTGGCATCCTACCCCAGTCTATCTCATTGCCTTATTGTAACCATCTTCCTTATGTACCACATTGTCTAGACACAAGGAGCACTCATTTCAAATTCCCTGTACCCATCACCCATGCCAACACCTTCTTGACTTTGTTCATACTCTTCTCCCAAGGTCTTTATCTAATTCTGGATGTTTTCAAAGTCCAGCAAAAATGATCAATTATTAATTAGCTAATTTATAATATGTTTTAGGCAGTAAAATAATTTAAGCGACACTTTAAAATCACAACTGTGAAAATTGCCCTGAAAGAAAGGTGAGGGTTTGGTGAGGGCAGGGAGACTTGGGGGACAGGAAGATTTAGTTGAGAAAGGCAAAGTAAGTAACATTGAATTCAGAGATGAAAGTTGATCAGGAGTTAAAGAAAAGCAAAAGGGCATCTGGGTGAATATTGTTTCAGTTAAAGCGAGAGATAACATAATTACTGGAAGTGTGGAGATGCCTTCATGTGCAAAAGAAGGTTAACACACCTGGACTACTGAGAATGGAGGAGTATAGCGATAACGCAGGGACAGGCAAGGGCTGAGAGTAAAACTGGCTTGTTAGAATATATAGAAGACCTTTGGGAGGCTGAGGGGAGTGGATTGCCTGAGCCCGCGGGTTCGAGACCCGCCTGGGCGGCGAGACCTCATCTCTACAATAAATCAAAAATCAGCCGGGCGTGGTAGCGCACACCTGTAATGCCGGCTACTCGGAAGGCTGAGGCGGAAGGATCGCCGGAGCCCAGCAGGTCGAGGCTGCGGTGGCCGGGAGCAGCCACTGCACTCCAGTCTGGGCGACCGAGTGAGACTCCAACTCAAAAAAAAAAAAAAAAAAAAGAAGATGTAGAAGATACGCAGTGGACCAAAGGAAACCCCTCTCAGGGTTCTTAGCAGGGAACAACATAATCAAATTCGTGTTTTAAAAACCTCGTTGTGGGGCAAAATGGGAGATTTGAGGGAAGCAAAAATGAAGGCCTCCCTCAAATCCAGTCAAGATATAGTAGAAGTAGGAAAGAGTGGAGATATTTCTGAAGGCAAAAATCGGCCAGATTTTGGTATTGAGCTGGTTAAGAGAGTTATGAAGGAGTATTTAAAATAATGCTTAAATATGTGGCATATGCATCTTAATAAGAGAGGTACCCCATTCAGTGAGACGGAAAACATAAGAACATAGTGAAGTTGTGGGTATCAGTGATGGGATTAAGCATCCCAGAGGCTGAATTTGGTGTGGTTCTGAGGCACTTTTTTTTACCATCCTAGTAGACTTGTTACAAAGGCAATCAGAAAAATGACTACAGCTTGAGATAAAAAATTGGTAAACATCATGTAGGGTAATACTTAAAGCCATCAGCATGAAGTCATGGGGGGGGGTGTTATATTTAAAAAGCGAATAACCCAGATTCAGCCAACATGTAATGATTTGGTGAAGAATTTTGATTTTATAAAGAACACAGAGCAAGAGCTCAATTTACTGAACCTAATTTTAAAATTATGAAAGCTTCAAAAATAGGAAGAGGGAATGGGGAATGAGCATCAAGGGTAAATATAAATGAGATATATAGTAAAACAAGCACTAAAAAAATCGTTTTTAACCATGTGAAAGTCATTGGTGATTGAGAGTGATTGGGGTAAAACGTAAACAGAAAATGTATTTTGAAATGTTTTGTTATGAAGGAAGGAGAGATTGTTGGTTGCTAGAAGTCACGTGAGGTCAAAAGAGGATTTTGCATCTATTCTTGTGTATTTATATTATGGGAGAGAAATTCAGGCAACTTACCTGTGGATGGGAAAGAACCACTTAAGAGGGAGGGATTAGAGGTTAAGGTGCAAAAAAGAATAAATATCTGGTAGCCTAAAATCCTGAGGAATTTGGTGGGAATGGGCTGATAAAAACAGAGGCAGAGAATAAAATAGATCTAGTCTCAATTTAGCCTTGCCAGAGGTGAGAAGACTGAACTTCATTGGTTCCGTTGGGATTTGACATCAGTCCCAGAATTTGTGATCTTGGCATTTTTTGCCTGTGGTTTGACAACATGTGCAGTTTTTTCCTCTATCCCTACACAGCTCAGGCTGGGAGGGTTCCAGAGCTGCAGGTGCACAGCCAGTGATAATGGGATTCCCAGCAGGCAAGGTTAACTGGGCTTCAAATATATACTAAGAATAAGTGAACTTGGAATTTGTAAAGAGGATCCAATATTATTTTGTCTTATTCAATCCACTGTATCACCTCCTTAAAAGCCAGCATTGTGTATATGCATACTTGAAAGGCCATCCCCATACATAGTAATGAAGTATGACTTTGTAGAGTTACTGTGCCCAGCCGTCACAAGTTTCCTTTTTATTTGTCTTGGAGTCACATGAAGGCAAGAACCACACTCATTTCCTGTTTCTTCTCCCACACACTTCCAGTCTCTCTCTTGCTCCTGCTTTTATTCTGTCTGTCTGCCTCACAAACACTGTCAGCAGTGATACATGCCTGAATCCGGGGTTAGAATGTACAAGTTGTCTTAGCTCTGTGGGTAATACAGATATGTGCACTGCCCTCACTGCTAGAACCCACATCTGCTGTACCGCTGTGTATGCACACCCACTGGCTCCTGCAACCAGCTACCACTCAGTCCAGAGATCAAGTGACCTTTGCATGCCTAGTTCTTTCTATTTGCTAGTTTTGTGATTTTGTTCACTTGCTTTCAACCAAGCTTAAGCAAAAGCCTGAAATGGGAGAGAGGAGAAGGAGTGCTTCTGGCTTAAGGGGAATACCGAAGATATATTATGGCTTTGCTTCTCACCTGTCTTCCACTACAAGGCAGTCTCAGTTCCTTGGAGCAGTTTAAAAACCTGAAGTCATCCCAATGTTCTCAGACACTACTAGGTAAATATAATATTCTGGTAATCTGGAATTGCTCAGCAAATTGGATGGATTGGGAGTCTATAATACTGAGTGATCTATCATAGAAACAGGACTGAGTACCACATGTTCTCACTCATAAGTGGACCTTAAACAATGATCACAATATTATAAGAAAGGGATTGGCAGTAGTGGAAACTGCCAGGGGAGAGGGGCACACCTCATCAACAAGGGTACCTGCATAATAAACATTTATATAACTAATCCTGAATTGTACCGCACATATTTAAGATAAAAAATTTAAAATATATATATTCTGGTAGTCTGAAATCGAAATGGGAAGGAAAAAAATAGGGAAGAGAAATCGAAGGATACAAATTATTTACTAGTGTTGGATAACACCTGAAAAAGTTAAGAGCAAAGCTATGTTGACATCTTCACCACAGATATGATAGACTATATTGTTTGTATCCATCCTTTTAATCAGTTTGTTTTTGATAGCAGCTACGCAAGAGATGAAGGGGTCTTCTGGAAGAGTACTTTATTATGACAGATCTTACTCACGGTTGAGTCATCTGTACATCCCCGAAGTATTCACAGACCCTCAAAAAGGAGAAAACCAGTGAAGTAAAAGGAACAAACAAACACAGGACCACATTTAACTAAAATCATTTTTCAAGCAGCAAGCGAGCAGACTGTTGAGATGCTAACCCTCTCCTCTGTGGAACAGTCACAGAGACAGCAGGTGATGCCATCTACCCCTCTGATGGGTCAGAGAAGAATTTCGGCTTCTTCACATTGTGATCTAATGAATCTATATTAGGTATAACTGTCAAATCAAAGCCAGATGGTCTCAAAGTTTTCCTACTGCCAATGACCCAGGGGATGTATTGTCTTTGCAGGTGATTGACAGTCATCTTGACTTATAGGTGCTATAGATTCAAAATAGCACCGTCTCTATCGCTTCCTCTCTATGGTGGAAAGAACCTATTCTACTCCAGTTGTACAATTCTTAGCAGATTGATAATTGCAGTGAAATCTGCATAAGCGTAAGTGTGGACAGAAAGGTTTCTTTAAAAAGTTTTTATCTCCCTCATCTGCCTTTAGTTAAATATGGACAGAAATGTTTGAGGTAATTTACATCAGACCATTAACAGGATGGGTTCTTCTTGCTGAACATGGATTAGAAGGTTCAGCAATGAGAAATCCAGCAAGTCTTCTTGGTCAGTCTCCATCAACAGTCTGCTTCAGAAAGCCTTTATTTATCTGTTCTCTGTTCTCAGCCTCACCATTTGTTTGAGGGTAACCAGGTAAAATTGTGACAGGTTAGATAAAGTTTCTGTCTGCAGGTTTCTCAAACTCAACTGTAGAAAACAAAACAAAACAAAACAAAACAAAACCCAGAAACAATGTCTGTCAGTCTGAGGTGCTGAAAATAAGTGACACAGAGAAGCTGAACCCAGGCAGCAGAGATTTAATTAAGAACCAGAAGCACTTGAAGAAATGTTGAATGGTCTCCCGGAATCATGAATTGTGTTCTCCAGAATGATCCAGTAAAATAATTTGACTTCTTGACCATGGCTTCTTTGGTCCCTCTCCCAGCAAAGTCAGTCTCTGCTGCACACCTTTGCACACTTTTGAATATCAGAATCACTTCCACGAGACCAGCTACCTTTCAAAGCCAAAGCTTTTATGCAAACTACTCAGAATGTGAGCATTTGGTGTGGCAAGCATAATGCAATCACTTCATTTTGGAATAGCAGTGTAATTTCTCCCCTTTAAAATGCATGCTTTATGCATAGACAGTTCACATGAGTGTTTGTGAAAGGCTTGGTTCCTGAGCAATAACTTATTGAACAGTTGACAATTGTCATTTCTTTGCTTTGTGGCATTTGTGGTTAAATCAAAACTCCAAGGTTAACAATGGTTTCCATTCTGTGTGGTGTATTTGCACAGATGCAGAAGAGAACAACTCTTTAGAAACTGTCCTTATGCTTGGACAGAGACATACATGAATTTTATGCAGAGACATACATGCAGAGACATACATGAATTTTTCAAAGGTATGATTCGGCATCATGTAGAATTTAAAGACATTTATTTGTTTAATGAAGATTTAGGGTTTTTCTTTGTTATTTGGTTATCATGTTATCAACCGTAAGATGGACTTCTCTTGGATGGGTTGTAACTCAGAGGCACTGATGCAATTTGCCTAAAACAATAACCCAATTACAGAATTCTCAATGTTTTTACTAAATATTTGATATATGTGAATTATAAGGAATTTCATGAATCATTTTCACAAAATTAATTTTTAAAACTATAGAGAAAATTCGGTTATCTAAGATTAGGCTTAGGAAGAACTCAGAAGATTAGAAGAAATAACTTGATATGTATGTCAGATGCCATGGAGTTAGATACCATGGAGTTAGATACCACAAAGCTAGATACACAAGGGCTAGCACAGATTACAAGAGATGCAAAAGTCCAGGATGGGATTGTAAGATGCCACTGGAGAAGAACAGAAGGTAGATCAAGAAGAAAGGAACAAAAAAGAATATAGATAGTACAGAAAACAAAAAGCAAGTAAGATGATGGATTCCATGCATAGCAATGAATAATGTTATTTTTGAGTAAATTTGACAAAAATTATGAAAGGTTTTTTGTGAATTAATTTCTTGTTCAACCATTTTGGAAGTGAATTCTGCATTTTGTACTGATTTTGAGGAAGGTATAAGGGCTGCATGTCAACTCAAATAGCTGATATGTGATGTAAGATATGTGATATGATTTGTTGATGCCATGCTCAGGAAAACACTAGAAATATTTTACCGTACTTGGAATCCTAGAAGAGTTCATGTTTTATACCCAAATATCAGATAAATTAGAGTTCAGTATAAAAAATTACTCCAATAAAAAAATACATATTTTCTAATCATTATATGGTGATATAATATTTAACAAAAGAAATTGGAAGAAAAATTTATAATTAAGTTATTTGAAACATATGGATATTAGAAAATATTTATAAAGTTTAAAAGGTAAAAAAATATAATTGGCAAAGAGTGTTATGAATATGACAAATAGTAAAAAATACCCAATTAAAAGACATATGCAAATCAATGCAGTCAGTGCTAACACCTTAAAAGAAACATAAACATAAAATCATCAATCCTAGAAAATAAGAAATAAAAGAGAAGTACCAAATGAGTATGTGAATGCTATGATATTCAGTGCTGGCAAGGGTGTCATGTGATATGCACACTCATAAACTGCTTCAAGACATATGAATGCATGAATTGGTCCCGTTTTTCTGGAAGGCATATACATAAACAACTTCCCAGTAATCTTGCTTCTGTGAATCTATTCCACTGAAATTATTGGAAATATGAATGTATTGTTCTGTGTAAATATGCCAATTATTTTATTATAAAAATTTAAAGTTAATGTCCAGGAATAGTGAAATAACAATGCCATGTGCTAATGATGGAACATCATGCAGTTACTGAAATGGTGTTTTAAAAGCATTCATTTAGAAATGCCCACTAGGCACTTTTTATTAGGAGAAAAAAAGTGGAAAACAAGATTATGTATGTTTTAGAATTCTCTGTTTCTTTATATTTAGATAGAATAGACAATAGAGACATAAGGCTGGTGATAACACAGGGAATACACATCGTGGTTAAAAGTAGATTTTTAGAGTAAGAGGTTTTGTTTTCATTTGCTTCTTCATACTTTCCCATTTTTTTTTCAAAGTTTCCAAACAAGCATTTATTACTTTTGTGAATTTTAATTTTGATCTGTTTTTGCCATTTACAAAGCAATATCCTCTTGAAGCATTGAATAAATAGAAAAAATATGTCCTGAAATAAAGAGAAGCGTAAGCTGGAATGTACTTAAAGAAGAAATCTAGTTTGATGTTTGCAGTGTGATGACATGGTGTGAGAAATGGGCTGAAGATTTTTACGGTGTGTGAGCTGCGTAAGGGCAGAGACTCCTCGAAGTTACACTTCATTATTAATAGGGGGTTTCTGTCAAGTAACATATGTACATTATCAGCTTTTAAGGGAGGTGATACAGGGAATTGAACAAGGTAAAATAATACTGGAGCTCCTTTGCAATTTCCGAGCTCACTTATTCTTAGTATACATTAGAAGCCCAGTTAACCTTGACTGTTGGGAACTCTACCATCACAGGCTATGCACCTGCAGCTCTGGAGTGCCCCCAGCCTGAGCTGTGTAGGGACAGAGGAAAAAACTACGGGCATTGTCAAACCCCAGGGAGAAAATGTCAAGATCATAATTTCTGGGACTGACATCAATCCCAACTGAACCAATGAAGTCAAGTCTTCTCACCTCTGACAAGGCTAAATTGAGACTAGATCTATTTTATTATCCATCTCTGTTTTTATCAGCCCATTCCCACCAAATTCCTCAGGATTTTAGGCTATCAGATTTTTCTTCTTTTTTGTATCTTAACCTCTAACCCCTCCCTCTTAAGTGGTTTCATCCCATCCACAAGAGGGCTGAATTTCTCTCCCATAAAATAGATACACAAGATAATAAATGTCAAATCCTTGATTGACCTCACAGAACTTCTAGCAACCACTGATCTTTTTCTTTCCTTTGCAACAAGACATTTCAAAATACTTTTCTACATATTCTCTCAATTTTATTCTTCAATCTAGTGACCTCCAAGTGGTCTACTTCCAGAACAAATGCTCTTAGTCACTGTGTTACACATTTTACCTTATCAATAAAGTAAGCAAAATGTGAAATTATAAAATAGAAGTAGCAAAATTAATGAAATAAATGTGATGCATTAGAAAGAAAAAGGTGGGCAACATTAATAGGAGTGGGAATTTATCTTCCTTTCTCATGTTAGGGTGGTAGAAATATTTTCTAAAATGATATAGCAGGATAAGAATCAAGTTTAAAATTCTGGGAGTAAAGTAGTTACAATTGTCTCTGCAGAGGGAACATGGGGTGGGAAGGGTTGAATTTTAGTATTCAAATTGATATCATGTTCATGTATTATATTAATAAAAAACAAAATAATATTACTATATATTTAGACATAGTTGTGACTGTGTAAATGCATCAAAATATGAAAGTCAAAGTCATCTTTATATCTCTCACACAATTATTAAAAGTTTGTCTTATCAGGATCATACTTTTTACCTTGAAGACCTTTTTTTAAAAAGCTTAATCCCTCGCCTTTGGGAGGCTGAGGTGAGTGGATTGCCTGAGCCCGTGGGTTCGAGACCCACCTGGGCAACTGGCAAGATCTCATCTCTACAATAAACAAACAAAAAAAATCAGCCAGGAGTGGTAGCGCATTCCTGTAATTCCAGCAACTCGCAAGACTGAGGCGGCAGGATCGCCGAAGCCCATCAGGTTGAGACTGCGGTGGCTGGGAGCGGCCACTGCACTCCAGTCTGGGAGACAGAGTGAGACTCCAACGCAAAAAAAAAAAAAAAGTCAAAAAGTGTGAATTTAAAAAACTTTGCCACTGATAATATTGCCAAGTATGGTAGAAAGAGGGTGGAGAACTATTAGATGCAAACTGGATTTCAGTCCAGCTTCTGAGAGGCAGTTCTTGCTACAAAGGTAGACAACTCTTTGCAGCCAGGGAATAGGAGTAGAACTTTGATACTCTGCAAATATAGTAAGCAACTTAGAGCAAATGAATTAGGTGGAAGGGTCACAGGAGGAATCTGGTGGTCTCTCTGTGATAGTTTTCTTTGTTTTTACAGGGCTAATCTCATCAATGTTGCACTAGGCACAATGCTATGTGGTTGTGATCCAGGTTATCATATTTTTATATTTGTTTACTACATAAAAGCAAGCACTTTTATGCTCCTTTTAAACTGGGATTCTTCTATTTGAATTGCCTAGTGAAGGTAATCAAAGTACCACTGCCTAAGGAACTCTCTCATCAAGCATACATACATGTTTATATGATTATCTATCTATCTATCTATCTATCTATCTATCTATCTATCTATCTATCTATCTATCTATCTACCTATCTCTCTCTCTCTCTCTCTCTCTCTCTCTCTATCCATCCATCCATCACCTAGCTACCTACCTATCTGCCTCCCTATCTACATTAATCAGCTCAGGCTGCTATGACAAGATACCATAGGTTAGTGACTTCAACAACAAGACATTTGTTTTCTCTGGTTCTGGAGTCTGAGAAGTCCAAAATCAAGACAGATTCAATTTCTTGTGATGACTCTTTTCCTGGCTTACAGATGGCTACCTTATTTCTATGATCTCTTGTGGTGGTGAAAGCAAGCTCAGGTGTCTTTTCCTCTTCTTATAAAGACTCTAATCCCATCATGGGTATTCCATCTTCATGACCCCATTTAAACCTTATTACCTCCCAAAGGTCTCACCTGCTAATATGATCACATTGGGGTTTAGTACTTCAAAATATGACTTTTTGAGGAGACACAAGCATTCAGTCCATAACTCACTCACTCTGTCTATCTATCTATCTATCTATCATCTATCCATCCGTCCATTCATCCATCCATCCTTATGTGTAAAATAGCAGCAACAATGGTTTATAAGTAACTTTGTTATTAATTTTATCCTTTCAAAAATCTTGTGAGGTAAACGAGCCACAGTAAAGGCACTGATTTCACTGAAACTCTTGAAGATTGGGTCAATTCTTTATTATCATACAATCAATTAATAGTGGTATAAGGAATTCAACCTACATCTTCTCTGTCCTCCTCTTTCCTTCTCTCCTACTTGCTCACTCCATTCCAGCCACATTACTTTACTAACTGCTCCCTGAAGACACTTGGTACCCTTCTTTTGAGCCTTTGCAGTGATTATTCCTGTTATCCGAAATGCTCTTTCCTTAGATATCTGACTCAATTACCTCTCTCTAGACTGTTTGAATTTCATCTTCCTGGTGATTAAATTCTGAATTTATCTTGTCCACAATTGAAACCCCTGCTAATCTCAATCCTCTACGAAAGTTTTATTTTCTATAGCATTTATTGCTGGCTAACTTACCAGATAACTTACATTTTTGTTGTTTCTTTTCTCTACTTCACCTGGAATGTGGGGTCCACAAAGTAAGGCATTTTGCCTATCTTAAAACTGATGCTACTTCCTGCAATTGTTCATATCACATTCTTTATGTTCAATAAAATATCAAATTGATAAATAAGTGAATGAACTTCCAAATAGTATCTGGGTCTTCCAGAGGCATCTCACAATATCAAAAGTGGAACTTTTATTTTCACCGAAATAACTCATGTTCACTTCTCCAACTCAGATGACTAGAATGGGCATGGGCTCATTGCTGTTACCTTTTCATTTCCTTTCTCTCTTACCTCCACACCATTCTCACTGTCACCTCCTTTAGACTAGAAGCTCATTATTTGTCATTGCTTGGGTCACTGTATTGTCACTATGACTCCTTGCCTCTGCTCTGGCACCATGTGATTTTTCCTTCTCATACAGTCATAGGGATGTTTCCAAAATCTACATAGAATCTTGCCAGTTTTTTGCTTACAATCCTTCCGTGACTTCACCTACTTTCAGGAAAGTGCCCCTTCGTGGTCCCACATTTTGTCCATGTTCTGCCTTTGTTGAGCCCTGAAGGTGCATCTCCCAGCTGTGGTTTAATTCTCCAGCCACTCCTGATTCCCTAGCGGTGTCCCACTGGTTGGTCATCTCCCTTACTTCCCTGACTTTTCAATGCTATGTTTTGGCCTGGGAATAGTCCTTCTCTACTCGACTGTTCCCTTCCCCTCCTTGATGGTGCAGTTCATGCTTCATTTTCCCTAGAAGTAGCTTATGTTTTTCTCACCTACTCCCATTATTTCAACACTTACCTGTCCCATTCAGTTGAATTTTTGGTCTAGCCATCTGTCTCCCTTACCACCTTGTAAATTTTTTGTGGGTGGGCTGGGAAAGGAGGCAAGAAATGTCTGTCAACCATCTCCAGGGCCTAGCACAGAGTCTAGTGCACAGTCATTACTGAATAATTGTTGAATGAAACATGCTAGAACCTGAGGGAAGTGCTTTTACTTTTCTCTTTTCCCCATCTTAAGATGATTCACCAGAGTTGTGAAATACCTTAGAAAAGTCTGCATTTTCAGTAACTTAGTCTAGTGGAGATTCAGCAAAACTCTAGGATCATTCAGAACTACGAGTAATTGCAACTCTTGTGATTTAAAATCTTAGTGGTTTAGACTAGAGCCAGACTGGTTATGAAAGAGAATCTTTTTAAATATTTTTAAGCAGCAAGATAAATTCTAACTGAGCCTAAATTTCAGTAATTACAGAGCAGGCATGAGCTCTTCTTCTTTCTTCCTCTATATGCAAAAAAGGATGGATGCCAAGCCCAACCTGTCTGGGTGAAGTGAGAATCTGTGAAGATGACTGACCTAAATTTAAATTAAGCAAAAAACACATACAAAAAAGACATTCAAGCATTTTTACAAACTGAAATCAGCAAGTGCGGTTTTCTAACACACACCAGACAGGAAATTGCCTCTATGAGGTCAGGGTGGTTGGGAAGAAGGAGAAAAAGAAGAGGCAAGGGTGGGTCAAATGGTCTCCCCTTGTCTGGCCCTCACTGCCTCCTGGTCTGTCATCCCTGACTTCATATGGAGACTTCAGGACTCATACTGTGAAGTCATAAAGGGTAGTTGCTCCACGTCCTATCCCCCGGGACACAGAAAATTTTGCATTAAGTTTGGCCCAACACATCACCCTTCATACTTGTCAATTCTTCCTTCACAGTTGAGTCAAAGAACAAGAACACATGGGCAGAGGCTGATTAACAACAACAAAGTTTTTATCTATATAATCTGGGAAAGATAAGAATCCATTGAAGCAAATGGGGAGGGGAAAGCAATGTCAATAACAGAGAGCATCCTGCTAGCTCCAAGACGAGAGAGAATTGGCCCAGGGCTTAGGTCAGCCCGGTTAATGATCAAGCCAGAGAGGGCATGGCGGATGGTCATCCAGTTCTCCTCTACTCTCCAGGTAGAGGAATCTTATCATACAGTGAGGTTCTGACTGGGCTGTCTGTTCCATGCTCTCCTGCACACAGGTTAAGTTAACTTGAAGGAGCCCCTTTCTCCCCAAGTAATGTCCACTCATGGGGACCGTATGTGGAGGGAGACTTGCTTCTTATTTGTTGAGATCCGTGCCTGGGAGTGAGAAATGAACTGGGGACTCTTCTGAAGCCCTTCTTGGCAGGCACAAGGGTTTCCCAGTGTCTGCTTTCAATCTTCGTGCCACAGGCACAGTTTCTCTGACCAGGTGCCTCCAAACACAAGTGCACAACACAGAAGCAGGGGTTGGGACAGGGACAGGAATAAGTCAGGGGCAGGGGTTGGGCAGGGGTAGGGGCAGGAACTGAAGCCTGGGGCAATCCTGGCCAGGCAGAGGAGCTGGCTGGGGAGGGAAGTGGATGGGCCACAGCCCAGCAGAGGTGGGTTGCGTACCCAAGACAGAATGTACTCAGTCAGGTACCCATTTTGAGCTAGATGTGCCCTGCTGGGTACTGAGAGGAGGGTAAGACATGGAGGCCGCTTTCAGCTACAAACTCTTCTGGCAAACAAGCACACACTTAGTGCCTGTGATGTCACAAGGGAGATGGGTGCAGAAAAGGAAGCTGAAAGGGCAAAGGGCAAGCTCCCGCCGGGTCCCAGTTGTACCCTTCAGCACCTGAGACCTACCTGCTGCTGGTGGCCCATATAGGCACCAGATGGGCTAATCTGTGGGGACTGGTGAGGACTGTGGCCATGTGTTGTCAGCTCTGTCCCCAGGTCATCCTGCCATGCTCTTTTTAGGACCTCTCCAGTACCTCTGAGCCACCTGGAGCCAGGCGCCTTCTCCATGGTTGCTCCAGACCCAAGTGTCACCAGCCCAGCTGTCAGGCTTTCCCAAGAGTGGTTGCGGTGCCCAGGCCTGATTGGATGCCACACCCTACCGCATCCCTTCCTGGCAGGCAGGCTCTCTTCTTTGTAAGACCTGGTAACACATACACCTAAGCGGTAGATGTTTTCAGGCCACACAGGTGGTGGTTGCCCGGTCGGCCTCTGAAGTCAGGCCTCTGAAGCTCATGCTCTGGTCCGTGTGCCTCAGCATTATACATCTTTTTTTTTTCTGTAGTCTTTAGGGTACTTAGCATCAAGCATATCTAGAAAGATGGGTGGGTGTTCATGCTGGTATGACTGTAGATGCTATGGTATGTCTACAATAAACACCTGAGGAACTGGGAGGAGGTCTTCAACCTGTAAGTTGACCATGGCCCACACTGGGTGCCAATCTCTTCAGAAGATGCAGGATGGGGACCACCGATTTTCAGCATCATCCTACATTTCTTTTCTGACCGAGCCTTGCAGCCTTGATTTTCTTTTTGATCTAGGTGTAAGTATCCAAATATGTAATGGTTATATTCTAGATCAATTTTGATCTATACTGAAAGAAATTAATCAATGGATTATTCTATTTGACTAAGAAGCTAATTTCTCTGGTATTCCTGGAATATGTCAGAAGCAAATATATCATTTATATGAAAGTTAATAGTAGAACAATGTATTGGATTAAAATAGCCACACAATATGATCATTGTGAGCATGCCAGCTGGGTCCACCCTTCATTGCACTTTATTGTCACCTAAATATAACTCTAGATATCCTTATGCCCAAAAGAAGAGACATACTCTTGGATGTCAAGACAAGGGAAGCATTTATTATAGTCCTGGAGTCTGGAAGCTTTAGCATGACAAGAAAAACTGGGGAAATCCTACCCATGACTTTATCTAGTTTGAATCTTGTTTCTTTGACTTATTTCATACACATGTTTTTCTCTCTTGGGGCTGATGTTTTCTATCAGACATACATGACATACAGGAGTTACAGAACTGAGAATCAGAGATCAGTAAGAATATTTTTATATGTCTTTATTTTTAATTGGGTATAATTAACATACTACAAAATTGATTTTAGCATTCTGCTCGCAAGAGTCCTTCTATAGTATGTCAGAAAAAATTTGGATTTCCATTCCCAGCAAGGCTGAGGTTGATAGGACACAACACAAAAGTTTTGCTCAGACCCAAATTCTGTTTGAAAAGAGGAGAACCATCATAAACCCTGTCTAACTTCTCTAGGAGAATAAATGGTTTACAATTATGACATTTAACCATAATTCTTTGATATTATTTGAGGAGAGTTCAGTAAGAAAAATCTTGATTTTATTTAGACAAATTTAACAAGCTGGTACAAATTTTAGATAAAGATTTCCTACAAAAGCTCTAAACAAAAGAATGACCACATGTCCATCTTATTTGAAAAAAATAAATTACAGTCATGTTATTTCTAGTTTTTACCCAAAAAGGAAAAATTCATTAAACATATAATGAATAAAAAGAAATGTGGACAAGGATATTCCAGAAAAATTCACTTTGACCTTCATTTGGCTTGACAGAAGCAAATGTGGATATAGAATTTGTCAAGGCAAATTATTTTCCAAAAATTTAATAATTAGTAAAATATTTTAATAATAACAGCAATTTATAATTGCCAGGTGATATTACATAATCTGACAACTTTTTAAAACACCAATTCCCAGTCATATCAAATGAAACTAGGGGTCATTGGCACTGGATGGAATTGTGGTAGTGACAGTAAACCATAGCTGGCAACCTGTGGTTGAACACTCCTGTTTTCTTGTTGGGATCACCAATAATCCATTGTAAATCATACAGAGTTAACATGGGGGACATACAGAGTTCTTTGGCTTTACTCATTAGTGGAATTCATTAAATAAATTATGTTTCCTAAAATAAACTTGTCTTCTTGTTTTCAGTCCCTCTTCTCTCGTGAATAAAAGTTCTCTGACAAAAGAAATTTGGAGAAAAGATCTACCAAAAGATATTTGTGTCACCTTGGGAAAGTCATAGTTATTTTGGTGTCCCTATAGTTTGTTTTTCTACAGTCCTACTTGATGATCTCAAATAATACCTGAATTATTTACAGTAATAGTTTAGATGTCATTGTTATCCTAAAACAAACAAAGACAATGATAAACGAAGATGTACAACATCTCTGTAGATATGTTTTTAGATCTTTGTCCATTTTATAGGTGATAAGATGGCAGAGATATAGCAGAAGTGGATTATTTTACTGGAGCCCTTCAAAATAGATGGAACTAAAACACAAGTTTCCTTCACTTATTGAGCCCACTTTGTTAAACACAGGCTGTTAAGTATCAAACTGTATTTTAAAGAAGGCTACTCTTATAGAACTTCCAAGTAAAATAGGAAGTATTGAAATTCTTAAAAGGTCATCTTGCCTTGTGTGATTTCCAACTCTATTTTCATTTCAAGCAATTTATATAAGTGCCAAATAATTATTTGAACTTTTAGATGCTTCTCTGAACTAAAATCCTAAACCTTGTGAGTTTTGCTCTTTACTCTCTGAAGTTTATGCCAGATAAGCAGTTTTTTAGAGAGTACATTCAGGTTTTATATTCTTATATAAGAAATAGATTCAGTGAGTTTTCATCCTAAGAGTGGTATTGAGCTCCTGGTAATATATAATCATTTTGAGACAAATTTCCTCAAAGTACAAAAGTGATTAACTAGGCCTTAATAACCAATAGGTATTTATATATTGACCTATAATATGTAAATTTATCATACTAATTGAATTCTCTTTGGGAAATGCAAAGCTATTTGAGACAGGCTATTTGTTTTTCTGTTTTCCTACCAAGTTGTGACCTTCTGAGGAGAAACTACATTTCACTAGCATCTATAATCAGAGTGAAACACAATGTCTAGGTCACAGTCAATAAATATGTAATAGATGAATTAACAGATGGAAACATGACTTTCCTTCCAGATGAACACATTCTTAAAAGGGGCAAGACATGAACAAATAGAAACATTTTATTTCCAGTCACAAGGTGGCAACTGACATATATAAATGATACAAGTAACAAGTAATACAGGAATTCAAGAAAGGCATACAAGATCTTATGAGATTTCCATAAAAAAAACTATTTGAAGAAAGGTGATATGGCTTTCAAGTTGATCAGGAAAGAGTCACAGAGAACATGGCTTTTGGCCTAAGTTTGGGCTAAAACCAAGATTGCCATGTGATTATAATGCAGGTGGAGGCAATAACATTTACTCACTATACTGAGACTTGCAGATTCAAAAACAGGTACATTGTAGATCAGAATTACAATTAAATCCTGATGAACTAGAAGTCCCAAACTGTTTTTGTGGTATCATGTTGCTTTTGACAGTAATATTTTTTGGTGGCATGGTAGAAATTGGCTCTAGAAAATAATAGTGGGAACAGTGGTGAAGAATAATGGCAGTAAAGATGGGTGAGACGCATCTAGATGTCACTTGAGAATGAATGGTCTTTGTTCTGTTCTTGAATCAGGGTCTCTGTCATCCAGGCTGGAATGCAGTGGCATGATCACAATGATCACAGCTCATGGCAGCCTCAACCTCCTGGTCTCAGGCAGTCCTTCCACCTCAGCATCACAAGTACCTGGGATTATAGGCATGCACCACCATGCTCAGTTCATTTTTAAAATTTTTTGCAGTAAAAAATTTTTTTTGAGATTTAGAAAATCTCACCAGGTTGCCTGGTCTTGTCTCAAACTTCTGGGTTCAGGCAATCTGCCGGCCTTAGTGTCCCAAAGCTCTGGGACTATAGGTGTGGGTCACTGTGCTTGGCCTTCTGTTTTCAATGCATGTGAAGAACATATTAGAAGTTTCAATGAAAAGACAAATTTACAAGAGTGACATCAGCAAAGTGGCAGACTAGGAAGCGTCAAGCTCTTGAAAGATCAAAATCACCAAAGAAAGAGCCAGAAATTGACTGAATCAAACTTATAGAAATTCTGGAAAATAGTCAAAGGTTTACAGAAAATGAACCTATGCTCAATCAGGAAAAAGCCACCTTCAAATGGTAGGAAATTTTGTGCTTTTTACCTGACTTTGCTCAAATTCCCACCTCTCTGCTGGTTTAATGTCTTTGACTTGGAAGAGGTAGCAGCCCTCAAACTGGAGAGAGTATAGGGGATCTCACTTGAAATTTTCTAATCTTTCAGAGGGCTGCTTAAAAGACTAGTTTCTATTTCTTCTCAGACCTCAGCCAGAAAAAATGTCAGACTCTGCTTGTAAAAACTGCAGAGAGAATATAGACCTGATGATGTTTGGGGCAAAAGATCACAGGTGGAGACACAGGAGATCAACTAAGGCCTTGAGGCAAATCAAGGGTGAGACTTTTTGGGAAATTAAGAAATTCAACAGAAATTGTGTATATGGGAGAGCAGAGAAGACTGTCTTCAGAACCAGGAAAGACACCTAGAAAGACTGCTGGGAGCCGGCCACAGAGGCCCACTGAACATAAGGGATCAGGAAGGGCCGTTGACCCTGAGACCACTAGGATGCGTTCGGGAGCTATTGACCCCATTTCCTCCCCCTTTCTACTCAGCACTAACCAGATTAAGCTCCAGTGAGCTCAGAACTAAAAACTCTGAGACCGGGACGAACACAAGCTAACTTTAGAAGCTCGTTGCTCCCATTCTTTCTCAAACTGCAGTTTTGGCTTTCACACAACTTATAATTCAATCTCGTGTCACATCTAAGAGCCTTAGTATTGGTCACAGGCTTCTGGGTCATGATCTTAGGATTTATTGAAGGTGTAAATTGTAGAATAAAGTTTTAGAAGACAGCCATTTTGTTGAAAGAATGCGGCTGGGTTACTTGCAGGTAGCCCACTGTGAACTTTGGGCTGGGCCACATTCCAAACATTCTGGGATGGGTCACTTTCGTTTGTAAAGTAAATACTTAAGCTTCTATAGAATTGTTTAACTTGGCATAAATCAATCAGTTTAGGATGAAAAAAGTTTATAGAATATGTCAGTCACAGATTAGGTTATCCTTTGTTATGGGATTTTAAGATTATCATATGAAAAGGGTTTAAAGGCAATCATTGATTAAGTTTTCATGGATTAAGGTTTCTGGTGGGTGGGGGACGCCCCTCCCACATCTGACTTTGTGTATAAAAGACCCGTTGTAATTCCCAATAAAACACACATCACTTCTGCACTAGACTGGAGTTCAGTCTCTTTCTTTCTCTCTCTCTTTCTCTCTTCTTCCCCCCAATCGCCGACGCTGTCTCCACCTTTGGGATACCCTGAACCCGACTGGAGCTGGTCTCTAGCAAAAGACCTTAGAAAATTCACCATTTGCTGATCTCTAGGTTCAGAAAATATCCAGCTAATCAGTGAAAAACTTTTCTATACAGAATCAGTTGCAAAAACTGGAGAGATGTGACTGTTTTTCAAATGCCCAACTTTTCAACAATAAAAACAAATAAAAAAAACATACAAAGAAACAGGAAAACACAACCTATTCAAAGGAACAAAATATATGGAAAAAGATCATTCCTGAGGAAGTTCAGAAAAAAGAATGATAAAAGTGAAGTGAGCCCAAGGTACCCGAGGGACATCACCAAGAGGACCAATGTATGTATTATGAGAGTTCAAGAAGGCAAAGAGAGAGAAACAAGGGCAAAGGGATTATACAAAGAAATGCCTAAAAACTTTTAGATTTGATGAAATATATGAATATATATATACAAGAAGTTCAATGAACTTTAAACAAGATAAATCCAAAGATACCTACACTTAAACACATTTTTTATCAAACTGTTGAAAGACAAAAACAGAGAATCCTGAAAGCCTCAACATAAAGGCAACTCATCAAGTACAAGTCACCATCAGTAGTCTGTCAATTTCTCAGGCAGAAACGTTGGAATCCAGAGTTGGAGGATGCCATAAAGTGCTAAAATAATAATTAAAAAAACTGTCGACTGAGAATTCCAAATCCAGTAAAACTGGATTCCATATACAGGGAAAAATTAAGTCATTTTCAGATTAGCAAAAGTGGAAGCATTCATTATCATTATTTCTGCTTCATGATAAATGATAAAAGGTAGTCTTTTGGATTGAAATAAAAGGATGCTACAGAGTAACTCAGTGCCAATCTTTTTCAAACTCTCCTAAAAACTTGAAGAGGAAAACATAACTTTCTAGCTTATCCTATTAGGCCTGCAATACCCTAATGCACAAGCCAAACTAAGATGCTACAAGAAAAATAAAGCTATAGGTAAATATCTCTTATAAAAATTGATGTAAAAATAGAATAATCTTCAGGAAAATTTGAGCAAATTGAGTTCAGCAGCATATTAAAAGGATTATATACCATGATCAACTGGGATTTATTTCTGAAATGCAAGGATGGTTCAACATATGAAAATCAATCAAATATACCATATAGTAATTCTGCTAAGTATATATCCAAATAATTGATATCAGGGACCTGAACAGCTATTTGCACACCAGTGTTCATTGCAGCATTATTCACCATTGCTAAAAGCTATAAACAATCCAAATGTTCATCAATGGAAAATGGATAAATAAAATGTAGTATATACAGGCATGCCTTGTTTTATTGTATTTTGCTTTATCACACCTCACATATGTTACATTTTTTAAATAAACTGAAGGTGTGTGGAAATTCTGCATCTAATAAATCTATCACTATCAGTTTTCTAATAGCATGTGCTCACTTCTTGTCTCTATGTCACATTTTGGTAATTGTCACAATATTTAAAACTTTTTCATCATTATTATGTCTGTTATTGTGATTTATGATCAGTTTATTTGATGTTACTATTGTAATTATTTTGGGGTGCCACGGACCTTGCTCATATAAGATGGTAAACTTAATAAATGTTGTATGTGTTTCTGACTGCTCTACTGACCAGCCATTCCCCCATCTCTCTTTCTATCCTTGAGTCTCCTTATTTTCTGAGACACAACGATATTGTCAAAAGCCAAGATAGGTCACAAGCTAAGACTCTTGTGCTGAACAGTTAGCCAGTCTGTGGGTGCAAAGGAAAAGATCTTGAAGGAAATTAAAAGGGCTACTCCAGAGAACACACAAATGATAAGAGAGCAAAACAGCCTTGTTGCCAATATGAAGAAAGTTTCGGTCGTCTAGATAGATAATCAAACCAGCAATATTTCCTTAAAGCCAAGCCTAATACTGAACAAGGCCCTGATTGTTTTCAGCTCTATGATGGTGAGAGAAGTGACAAAGCTGCAGAAGGAAGAGTGAAAGCTAGCAAAAGTTGTCCATGAGACTTAAGGACGGAAGCCACGTCCGTTACATCAAAACTCAAGGTGAGGAAGCAAGAGCCGATGTAGAAGCTGTAGCAAGTTATCCGGAAGACCTAGCCAAGAAAATTGATGAAGCACAAGGCTTCTGATTTGCGATCAGTGTACTATGTAAATCAGCATTAAAGTAGTTTTACATATTAAATGTGGTCTTGCAAGGAACTATGGAGCGTGTGAATACTTCATCCCTGCTCCTGATATTTCTATCAAAAGAGCCCCTCAGGCTTTGTTCCTTTACTTACTCTGTCCCTGGGTAAGCAAGTAATCTAATGAACCTCCTAGTGAGGCTAAAACTAAGAAGACTTTATCTTTCTTCCAAATGCTATTGAGTTTCTGTTGTTCTCTGGCCGCATTCTGTACTGGATTCTGAGAACAAAATTTTGTCCAGTTTAATGGTTCCATAGACTAGGATTTGGTTCACTTTCTAAATTTCTTGGTTATGGGGCTAATGCTATAAAAAAATTGTTTTATTAAATACTTGGAGTCTTAAAAACATGGTTTATAGGAGACTTGCATTAAATTGATAAAATATCTGAGGCTCTGGAAGACCAACACTCACGCCAATGAGAGAAGGTCAACCTGGAAATATTAAAGGAACCCTCAATCCTACAATGCTGCTACTGAGGATGAACTAAATAAGATATTTGGGGAGGATTACTAATGAACATTTAGAATTTTGGACACTTGATTTCAAATTTGGACTTTAACACTTTGGGACCTTAATTTGTAAGAGGGTTTAATACATACCTTTTAATTTCTCTATGAAAAAGCTGATAATGGGAAGGGCTTACTTTCAAATATGAACATTCATATGGTGCTTAAATTATATATATGTATATATATAATTTATATTAATATACATATATATATTAAGACCAGATCTTGTTCAGTTGCTCAGGATAGAGTACAGTGGTACAATCATAACTCACTGCAACCTCAAACTTGTGAGCCCAAGTGATTCTCCTGCCTCAACTTCCCGAGTAGCTGGGACTAGAAGCACACACCACAACTTCTGGCTAATATTTTTATTTTTTGTGAAGATGAGGCTTTGCCATATTGCCTAGGCTGGTCTTAAGCTCCTGGCCTCAAGTGATTTTCCTGCCTTGGTTTCCCAAAGTGTTGGGATTACAGGCATATCAGGCCAGGCCTATATATTTCACCTTAATTTGTCATTTAACTTCTTTGTTATATTTCTGTGGCTAGATATATTTTAGGATGGCTAATAGAATAGAAGTTTGGTTTTCATCATTGATATTAAGTGCCTTGAAGTCGATTTAATTAGTTCATGTCCTTACCCATTTTAGAGACTTCTGGGCTAAAAATCTAAGTTGCCCACTAGCAGTTTCAGGGGACTACTCAAATGAATAACCCCATGAAAATGGGAGCACAGCTATCCCCATAAACTTCTAATCCTTTTTCCTGAAAGGGACAGCCATATTCCATTAGCTATAGGCTTACAGGCAGAGTTCAATGGATTAAGAGAGATAAAAGCTGCAGAGTGATAATGAAAATTTTAATTTTCATTTCTAGTCTTGCTTCCATGAGAAGGGAATTTGATTTGTATGCTTTTGGCCTCTGACCCTGAGTAAGTGAAATGGCCAGTTTGACTGCGAAGTTGGGAAGAATAACTGGCCATGCTTTGTTCAGCTCTTCTTTCTTCATCATGAAAGTGAGCTTGTCTTTAGAGACAAAAGTTTTCTGTTTCTTTGTGCTATGTGGGCCTGGGTCTTACATGGACATGCCTTTCTCACCTGGGCTTGTCTGGAACCAGCTGACTGCAGCAAAGTGGGCCAGTCTAAGTAAGTCTAGACTTCAGTTAGCAGACTCACTTGGCTCTCTCATTAAACTCGGTTTTCCAACATGAGCTCTACCAGTAAAAAGATGGCATTAGGGCTAGCTATCATGTGTGGAACCTAGTGAAAAATGAAATGTCAGATGCTTTGTTCAAAATGCAAGAAAATAGTACTTTTTTTTCTTTGCTCAGTTATGCACAAATTTATTTATTTGATTTTATTTTAAAGATATGGGGTACAATTCATGGTTAGGTATACAAATATTCATTATGCAGGTACCCTTGTTGATGAAGTGTGTCGTCCCCTCCCCTCCCGCCCAGCAGTTTCCCACTACTGCTGATCCTTTTCTTATAGTATTGTGGTAATTGTTCAAGGTCTGCTTATGAGTGAGAACATGTAATACTCAGTTTTTTGCTTCTGTGATACTCACGCAGTATTATAGACTCTAAGACCATCCAGGTTGCTATGAAGTTCATGACTTTGTCCTTCTTTATGGCTGCATGATATTCCTTTGTGTATATGTACCACATTTTTTAAAAACCCAGTCCTCTTTTGATGGGTAGCACTGTTGGTTCTGTGTTTTTTGCTATTGTAAATAATGCTGCAATACACATGTGTGTGTAGGTATCTTTTTCATAGAATGATTTGAGTTCTTCTGGGTATATTCCCAGTAGTGGGATTGTGGGGTCATACAGACGGTCAATTTTTAGATCTTTGACGAATTGCAACACTGTTTTCCACAGAGGTTGTAGTAGTTTACACTCCAACCAGCAGTGTAGAAGTGTTCCCTTTTCACCACATCCTCTCCAGCATCTGTTTTCTTTTTGAGTTATTGATGATGGCCATCCAAAGTGGAGTTAGGTGGTAACTCAGTGTAGTTTTAATTTGCATTTCTTTGATGACTAGTGAGGCTGAGCATGTTTTCATGTATCTGTTGGTTGTTCATATGTCTTCTTTTGAGAAGTGTCTATTCATATCTTTGCCCACTTTGTAATGGGGCTGTTTGTGCTTTTCTTTTTGGCCTGTTTGAGTTCCTTGTAGATCCTAGTTGTTAGGCCTTTGTCAGACATACAGTTGGCAAATAATTTTTCCCTGTCTATGAACTGTCTCCCTGCTCTCTTGATAGCTTCTTTGGCTTTGCAGAAACTTGTCAGTTTGATGAGGTCCCACTTGTCTACCTTATCTCTTATGGCATGGGCACTTGGGTTTTGATCAGGAATTGGTTGCCAGTTCCAGTTTCCATAAGGGTATCTTCTATATTTTCTAAGGTTCTTATAGCCTGAGATTTTATGTTTAGGTTTTTGGTTCATTTAGAATTGATTTATATGTATGGGGATAGGTAGGGGTCTTTTTTTAATCTTCTTCTGGTCAGTCAGTTTTCACAGCACCATTTACTGAATAGGTTCTCTCCTCAGTGGTTGGTGGTAGAGGCTTTGTTGAAGATGAGTTGGTTGAGAAATTGAGGTTTTGTTTCTGGAATATCAATCCTGTTTCATTGGTCTATATGCCTGTTCTTGTACTAGTATCAGGCTGTTTTGATTATTGTAGCTTTATAATAAAGTTTAAAGTCTGGGAGTGTGATGGTTTTTGCTTTTTTTTTTTCGTGAGGATTGTTTTGGCCATCTATGGTCATTTATGTTTCCATATGAATTCCTGTATTGTTGTTTCCAGGTCTGAGAAAAATGCTGCTGGTAATTTAATGGGTATTGCATTAAATCTGTAGATTGCCTTAGATAGGATGAACATCTCAACAATGTTGATTCTTCCAATCCAGAAGCATGGAATATTTTTCCATTTGTTTGTGTCATCTTTGATTTCTTTGAGCAGTGTTTTGTAGTTTTTGTTGTAAAGATCTTTCGCATATCTGGTTAGGAAAATGCCAGTATTTCATTTTTTGTGTGGCTATTGTGAGTGGGAAGGTGTTTTTTATTCGGTTTTCTGTTTGTTTATTATTAGTGTATAGAAATGTGTCTGTCTTTTGCACATTTATTTTATACCCTGAGGCTTTGCCAAAGTCCTTTTTCAGTGCAGGGAGGTTTTTTGACAGATTTTGGGGGGTTTTCAAGGTATAGAATCATGTCTTCTACACAGAGGAATAACTTGACTTCCTCTTTTCCTATTTTCATACCCCTGATCTCCTTCTTTTGTCTGCTCTAGGACTTCCAAAACTATGTTGAACAGAGGGGTGAGAGCAGGCATCCTTGTCTTGTTCCAGTTTTCAGGGGAAATGGTTCCAATTTCTGTCTCTTTAGCAGTGTGCTGGCTGTGGGTTTCTCATAGATGGCTCTTACTATTTTGAGGTGTGTTCCATCTATGGCTAGATGTTCAAGGGTTTTTATCAAGAAGGGGTGCTGGATTTTATCAAAAGCTTTTTCTGCAGCTGATGATATAATCATGTGGTTTTTATTTTTACATCTGTTGATGTATTTAATTGTGCTTATGGTCCTATGAATGTTGAACCAGCCCTGCACCCTGGGGCTGAAGCCTACTTGGTTGTGGTAGATGATTTTTGGGATGTGTATTGGATCCAGTTTGATAGAATCTTGTCAAGAATGTTTTTTCTATGTTCATCAAGGATATTGGCATACAGTTTCTTTCTTTGTTGGATCTTTACCTGGTTTGGGTATCAATGTGATGTTAGCTTCATAAAATGATTTGGGAGAGTTCCATCTTTCTCAATTGCCTGGAATACTTTCAATAGAATTGGGAATCAGTTCCTCCTTGTTTGTTTTGTAGAATTCTGCTGAAAAGTCATCTGGTTCAGGACTTTTTAGGTAGGTAGTTTTCTTATGACATAGTCAATTTCTTGGATTTTTATTGATCTATCAGAGTCTTACCATCTTCTCGTTTCTACCTGGGGAGGTTGTGTAATATCAGAAAGACCTCCATTTCCTTTAGGTTTTCAAGTTTGTTTCCATGCAAGTGTACATATAGTCTCTGATAATCTTTTCTGTTTCTTCAAGGACAGTTGTAACTTCATCTTTTGCATTTCTGATTTTGTTTACTTAGGCATTTTCTCTCTTTTTCTTGGTTAGTCTACCTAGGGGGAAATCTATCTTGTTTATCCTTTCAAAGAAACAGTTTTTTGTTTCATGGATTTTTTGTATTATCTTTTTGTCTTCTATGTCCCAGATTTGGGCTTTTATTTTGGTGATCTGCATTCTTTGGTTGAAGTTAGGGTTTTCATAGTCTTGCTTTTCCCACTTCCTTAGGTTATTTGTTAGGCTGTTAACCTGTGATTTTTCCATATTCTTCATGTGTGATCATAGAGATATGAACTCCCCTCTAACTGCTGATTTCATGGCATCCTAAAGGTTTTGGTAAGATGTCTCTTCATTTTCATTTGTTTCCAGGTATATTTTAATCTCTGTTTTGATTTCCATGTTGACCTAGGATTTTCATGTTGCTTAGCATCATGCTGTTCAGTGTCAATGTCTTTGTGGGTTTTGGGGGAACTTTGTTTTGTTGTTATTTATTGTTATTCTACTGTGGTCTGAGAGGGTGTATGGCAGAATTTCAATCTTATGAAATGTGTTTATGCTTGATTTATGGCTGAAGATGTGATCAATCCTAGAGTACATTCCATGTGGTGATGAGTAGAATGTACATTCCATGGTCATTAGGTGGAGGGTTCTGTAGGTATCAATTGAGTTCGTTTAGTCAAGCATCACATTGAATTTCTGGATCTTCTTGTTGATTTTTTGTTTTGATATTCTGTCTAGGGTTGAGAGTGGGGAATTTAAGTCCCCAGCTATGATAATGTTAGAGTCAGTATCTTTTTTCAGTTTGTCTAAAAGCTGCTTTATAAAAGTTGGTGCTCCTATGTTGGGAGCATATATGTTTAGGATAGATATTTCTTGTTGATGGATTGAACCTTTTATCATTATGTAGTGACCTTCTGTTTCTTTTTAAATTTTTGATAGCGTAAATGGTATTTTGTATGATATTAAGATTGCGACTCCTGCTTTGTTTTGTGTTCTGTTCTCCTGATATTTTGTTTTCCACCCTTACTTTGAGTCTCTAAGAGTCCTTTCTGTTAAGATGAGTCTCTTGGAGACAGTATATTGTTGCCTTATGATATTTTATCCATTTTGCCATTTTCTGTTGTTTTAGTGGTGCATTTAGTCCATTCACATTCAGGCTAATTATTGAAATGTGAACGTTTATCCCTGTCATGAGGTTGTTATAGAGTTTGCTGTTGTTGTTGTTGTTTGTTTGTTGTCTTTCTTTTGATTTTTTAGTTGATTCATGTGTGTTTTCATTCTTTTTCCTGCATTCTTGTGAAGGGCATTGTCATTCTTTTTTTCCTTTCTTCTGTGTTTGATACTTTCTTAAGTGTTTCTTGTAGAGGTGGTCTGGAAGTAGCATAAGTTCTTAGGAATTGAATGTCTGGGAAAGATTTTAATTCTCCATCACTGATGAAGCTTAGCTTAGCTGGGTAGGTAATTCTTGGTTGAAATTGTTTATCTTTGAGAACTTTGAAGATTGGGCTCCAAGCTCTCCTAGTATGAAGTGTTTCTGTAGATAAATCTGCTGCTATTCTAATTGGTCTTCCCTGGTAGTCTGAGCTTTTTCTCTTACTGTCTTTAGGAATTTTTTCTTTTATATCTACTTTGTGGAGGCAAATTACTATGTGTCTAGGAGTCGGTCTTCTCATTTGTTTTCTTTCAGGAGTTCTCTGAATCTCTTGTGTTTGAATGGTCATGTCACTGATGAGATGAGGGAAGTTTTCTTGGATAATTTCATGGGATGTTTGTTCTAGGGTGTTCTCTATCTCTCTTTCCGCCTCAGGAAATTCAATTACTCTCAGGTTTGGCCTCTTGAAACAATCTCTCATCTCTTGAAAGTTTTGTTCTGCCTTTTAAGCTTCTTTTCTATGCTTTTCACAGTTTGGGTTAGTTTCATATTTTGGTCCTCAAGCTCTGCAATTCTTTCTTCTGCTTGGTTAATTCTGCTTTCCATACTTATCAGTTTGTTATCTATTTCATTCATTGTATTCTTTACTGCTGTTATCTTAGTTATCAACTCCTTCATTCTTTCCTCTTGTCTCTCCTCAATTCTATTCATTTTCTCTAGTAATGTCTTGATATCTGGGTTTATGGCTTGAGATCAGTCATTCTGGGAGCTCATCATTGTTTGTATTCCAAAGTCTGAATTCTTAATGTCTGACCTCCCAGGGGTCTGTATGAGACCCATATTCTTCTTTTGGTTTTGTGTAAATTTTCTTCCCCATTTTTTAAAACCTTTCCTTTAATTTTGTTGTCTAGGGATGTGGGTGGGGAGTAGCTTTTACTTCTGTTTGCTCAATCTTCTATTCTTCCTTATGTGAATCTTCTTGCTTTGTTCAATTCTGAAGCTGGACTGTGGTACTTTTTGCAGTTTTGGGATTTGAGGGAGGAGTTATGATTCAGAACCTATCTGCAGATCTCAGTATACACTGACAGGTATGTGGGCTACCTGGAATTCACTTCCCTCTGTCTTACAATCTGTCCATGCAGTGGGGATGTTGGTTTACTCCCTGAAAGCAAAATGATGTAAGAAAAAGGAAAAGAATGGAAAAAGGAAGGAGAGGGATGAGAGGAAGGTGGAGAGATAGAAGAGTAAGAGGGCAAACAGGCAGTCATACCAACTAACAAAAGAAAAGAGACACAAACAAAGACAGAAAAGAGTATAAAAACCTAAAACATACAGACAACCATACAAACACACAATCCAACAAAACCCCCCCATTAATGTATTCTCCCTCAAGAAACACAAACAGGAAGTCTTAAAAAAAAGCAATAACATAACAGAAACAAAGCAAGTACGAAAACCTTATTGAAAACAGAAAGAGTGAAAAAGAAACTAAGCCAAAAACCAAACAAACAAACAAAAATGAGCAAAACAAACAGACAAACAAAACAAAACAAAACAAAAAACACCTCACTCTGAGGTCATTCCTGTAAATCTAACTTCCTTTCAGCCCTGCTCTCCAGCCCCTCCCCTCTGCTCTCAGCGCAGGCTGGTGGTAGGCTTGCTCTCAGCATGGGTCAGATGCCCAGGCCTACTGTGAAAGAAAGGTGGATCAGATCTAGACTTATACAGCTTGCTGCTTGTCAAGTCTCCCACTCATATCTGATGTGTCTTGTGTCTGATCCAGAGTGGGGGAGGGGCTTCTCTCTCTCCAAGTTTGATGAGATTACCTTAGCGCCCAAGTTGGAGGCTGGATAGAGCTGGACAGGGCAATGCAGGTCTCTACCTGGTCCTGGGACCAAGAAAATGGGCTGTAGTAAGCGTTTCCTCACCGGGGGTGGGGCTTCTTTCTAGCTTTCCTGATCTTCTCTTTTCACAGATGGGATCCAGGACTCCAGCCACTTTGCTGTCACAGGTGATGGTGTGGGCCAGGCCCCAGGTGATGAGAATCAGCTGTATTCGGCAGGCTTTTCTCAGGAGAGTCCTAAGAACAGCAGACGATCCTGCATTCTGTGGCTCCAATCTCAGGGGTGTGGGGGTTGCTGTCATCTCTGGAGGAGAGCCCCAGGTGCATGAACTTGAGTCTCCCCTCAGACGGACTTTCACTCACCCTCCGGCACACGCCTATTCACATAGAGAGTCTTTATGGACACTCACTTCTGGGGAGACTCTCACAGTCCAAACTTTCCTGTTGCCACCTTGCTGGAAGTATAAATAGAACTGTTAAAGGTACTTTCACTGGGTTGAATAGCATCCGGCCAAATTCACATTCACCTGGAACTTGTGAATGTTACCTGATTTGGAAAGAAGGTTGGGTTTTTTTTTTTCCAGATATAATCAAATGAAGACGAGGTCATACTGAATCAGGATGATAAAGTCAATGACTAGCACCCTTATAAGGAGAAAGAGATTTGGAAACACACATAGGAATGGAGGGAAGTTGGCCATGTGAAGATGAAAGCAGAGATGAAAGAATGCAGTTATGCTGCTAAGGAAAACCATGAATATCTGACAACTTCCAAGATACTAGAAAAGGAAAGGAGCAATTCCTTCTCAGGGCCTTTGGAGAGAACATAACCCTGCCAACACCTTGATTTTGGGCTTTTAGCCTACAGAAGTGTGAAATAATGAATTTTTATTGTTTGAGCCACAAGTTTGTGGTACAATTGCTGGCACAGGTGATGGTGTGGACCAGGCACCAGGTGATGAGGGTCAGCTGTATTCGGCAGGCTTTTCTCAGGAGAGTCCTAAGAACAGCAGATGATCCTGCATTCTGTGGCTCCAATCTCAGGGGGGTGGGGGCTTGCAGTCATCTCTGGAGGAGAGCCCTGGGTGCATGAGCTTGAGTTTCCTCTCAGATGGACTTTCACTCACCCACCGGCACATGCTTACTCACACGGTGAGTCTTTATGAGTTCTCCATGAGTTCTACATCCATAGATTCAGCCCACCACAGATCTAAATTAGCAATACAAAAATAGCAAATGATACAAATTTGAGAAATACAATAACTACTACTTATATCACCTTTTCATTGTATTAGGCATTATAAATAATCTAGAGATGATTTACAGTATATAGGAAGATATGTGTGGGCTATATGTAAATATTATACCATTTTATGTCGTGCACTTGAGCTTCCATGAATTTTGGTATTTTGGGGGGTCCTAGAACCAACTTCCACAGATATCAAGAGATGATTATATTTTGTAATGGCAGACCTTGCAAAATAACACATGAAGAGCCAGCTGTGGTAGTACATGCTTGTAATCCCAGCGACTCAGGATACTGAAGCAGAAGGATCTCTTGAGGATAGGAGTTGTAGATCAGCATGGCAGTGCCTGCCTGTTGTCCCAGCTATTTGGGAGACTGAGGTGGGAGGATCCCTTGACCCTAAGAGTTTGAGGCTATAATGAGCTGTGACTGCATCACTGCACTTCAGCCTGAGTGAGACCCTGTTTTAAATAAACAAAAAAAACTTGTATTTAATGGGGGTTCCCAACTTCTGTTTAGAGAGGGGAACTGGATAGAAGAATAACTTGCCCATGAACCATGGAATAGGGTACTGAACTAAAAGAAAGACATGAGCATGCATTAAAGTATTATTAAAAGGAAATTATCAAGCAAAAAGTTGGGAAAGCCATGTACTTGTGAAAAAAAATTAGAGTGAAAGCTACTCTGATTTTCCACTATTTCTGCCATACATGGTTAGTAAAGGAACTCAGGAAGGTGGAAGCAGTGCATGGAAATAACACTTCTCTAGATTGCTCTCTTCCTGACCGGATGGGTCAGAGTGTTATTTGAAGAGTACAGGGTGAATATTAATATGAGAAAGTCATACATAATGAGTAAAATCAGCATTGGTCACCTTTGTTTGGGTGTTCCTCTTTCTGGAGGGCACATGCCCTGCTCTGTGGTCTTTTGGATTGTTGGCATAAATTTTTCAAGTTACAATTAAAGTTCTTCATGTCTCTTTGAAGACAACCAAATAGGAAAGTCAGTCTACAATTATTACTCAAACTTTATGTCACAGTCCCTCAGCAAAGAGTAAATTATTCTTGAGTCCCGATTATCATTAAAAAAGAAATACAATAGCATATAATTGGAAGGAATGGAGAAAGCCTTGGTGCATCATATGTAGTAAGCGTTGTTTCAAGAAAGTTTTGTTTTGTTTGTGTGCATGTATGTGTGTGGTGATGACACAAAATGTACTTCTTACCACATCTTCAAAAAAGCTTGAAAGCCACTGACGTTTGGCTCTCAAAACGACATCACTGTTGAGTATGATCAAAAAGGGAAACCTCTCCAAACTGTTGACAGAATCAGAAAATTTGAATTCTAGTTATGGCTACACTACGACAGAGCTGAGTGACTGTGCTGGTTCACTTTCCACAACTATAAAAGCAGAACATCTAATTAGGTGATCTCCAGCACTCTTTCTGCTCTGAAATTCAGACATCCTCTTACCTTTAACTGAGTGGTTGACACGATGATGAATGCAGAATTGTTCAGAGATTGGGGATGTGAAGCCACCTTTCTTACCCTCGATTCTCTTACTGATCTCAGCCAGAAAAAGAGCACTTCAGTTTCTATTTTATTTAAATAGATGGACAGGAACACTAATAGTCCCTTTATAGGTTCTTTTAAAATGTCTACCTTGAGAACCCAAAGGCTTTCTATTGATTTCTGTTTCTGGCTAATAAAACTCTTGGTAGTCAAAGCCCAATGTATTTTCTATGTGTGTGTGTGTGTGTGTGTGTGTGTGTGTGTATGTATTTTCCACTTTAACCCTCCATCAGTCACTGAATCAGCAGGCTACTGGCTTGCCCAATGTGTAATCTCAAATCCCACGGAACAAAGGCTCACAGGCACTTGACTTTCTGACTGTGGAATTTACTTTTCATTTTTATTCATAGAGCACTATCAGCTCTGTTTTTAAAACGAAAGTGAAAACATAACTGTCTGGTAATGAGTTTGAAATATCTTAAGGGGAACACATTTTAATGCCTCTTACTAGTGTTGAAAAAATACACCACTATATATTGAAAATATCGCAAGTTCTTATTTTTTTTAGATGAAGCTTATAATATTTAAAATGGTGGTTATTATACTGTCTTTAGATGAAGTGACTTGGCTATATTTTAATATTTTATGTCTGTTTTCTTTGAAAAGGAAGATACGTCATCTTCAGAAATGGGGAATGGATGAACAGCAGGAAGAAAAAAATGGTTATCAGCAGGGCAAGAAATGCTACGCCAAGTGCTCTTTTAGAGATGCAGTGGGGAGGTGATTCTTTTGTCATTGCTCAAATGTTTCTTAAATGGAGTCTTTGTATGCTAATGGGGAAAAAAATAATTCTAGTCACTATCCCTTAATTGAGCTTCTACCATGCAAAATATACACTTCGAGAACACAGTTGGGTTTATATTTTTGAAAGAGCTTTCCTTTTGGGGAGGAGACCTATTTCTAGAGGTGAGATGGCACTTAGTCTGATCCTCTTCCTTCATCCTGAGAGTAAAAACAGACATCAGAAGTTATCAACTAAAAGCACGAACCCGCTATATTCTGCACCCGCCCTGGCCACCCAAATTCTGCATTTAATATTGACATTTTTCAGAGGAGGAAAACATAACAGTTTGCTCTGCCACACAGTAATCGTCCAATTATTTTTACTTTCTTATCCAAGTCAGACAACTTTATATTTAAATTAAAGGCACTCTTTACCCCACCCTTAGCAACTTCCTATGCCAGAGTATGCAACATATGAAGGACAAGCAGATCATATAACACGCGAAAATGTTTGGCCAGAGTTGAAAAAGTATAAATCCAGATTTTATTCCAAATCAATGCTTTGATTGACTAATTCAATAAACATTTCTATATCTAGGAACACATTATATTTTAACCTTTGAGTTTGGCTCGAGAAATAATTTAAAATAACGAGTCGGGCTCGGTGGCTCAGCCGGTAATCCCGTGCCTTTGGGAGGCTGAGGTGAGTGAATTGCCTGAGCCCGCGGGTTCAAGACCCGCCTGGGCAACTTGACGAGACCTCATCTCTACAATAAATCAAAAAATCAGTCGGGCGTGGTAGCGCTCGCCTGTAGTTCCAGCTACTTGGAAGGCTGAGGCAGAAGGATCGCCGGAGCCCAGCAGGTCGAGGCTGCGGTGGCCGGGAGCAACCACTGCACTCCAGTCTGGGTGACAGAGTGAGACTCCAACTAAAAAAACACCCAAAAAACCCCAAAATTAAAAAAAGTGAACATAAGATCCTGCTATAGAATAGCAAACTATTAGTAATGGAAAATAAGACTATTTGTAGCGAGAAAATTAAAAAAATAAAAAAACAGCATACCTCCCCCTTTGCAGGTCTAGATTTTATCTAATGAATACTTTATTTCTGCAGCACTTTTCAGTATTTTATATCTATCAGTTAATTCATGGGAATGTTATTCCTAGTCACATACAAAAAAATCTTGAAACTCAGTGGTTTACTGGATGAAAATTTCAAAAAATGGTATACTTGGTAAATTTCCCACAAGTTCTATAACTACAAATAAAGAAATCTCCAATTACTTCCAAAACTAAACTCATCTTGCATTAGATTAGAAAACCACTAATAGCTTTTGAGCATGATTGTCTAATATTTTATTCAGGTCTTGCTAAGAAACACATTGAAATCATTACCTGACTTTTAAGAAAGAGGAGATCCTTTTCCAATTAAAAATAAACCCACTGGCACACACTGGCTCTTATTTCTTTTGCCTAGAAATGCTCATTTGACTTTCAGATTAGAGTATAAAGGATATCAACCAGAGAAAGTGATGCTCCTGGAGGTGACATTTTTCAATTGGTTTGGGCAGTATTTAGCTTCAAAATTAACCTTTTAGTTTTCATAGCATGGTCAACAAAACAATAAAAAAATACATACCACAAAGCCCCTAGCCTTCTATTTTATGTTTTGCAGGGTACATTAATTTTCTTGAAGTGGAAAATACTAAAAATGAGAATCTCATAAAACATATTTTAAAGTGAAAGTTCACAGATGTTACTTTTGGAAATTCTAAGCTAACCTAACACAATTTGTCACAAATCAGCAAGTCTATTCAGGTGAACTGTGGCATCATAAAACCTGAGTATTTGTAGACAAGCCCTGTCTTAGCATGGTACTCAGTCCTTTGCAACTGGAAGATACTATGGGTAAATCTTAGGTTTGAAATGTCAGTCCTAAAAAGATAAAGAAAAACAGATGGGGTAATATATTTTGTGGTACTTAACTGGACACTGGTAGATTTTCAAATCTTTGTCCCATGTGTACCTTGTTGGATAAGATGTCTTTCATTAATGATTCATGATCCTGAATATGTCGTTTGCCTCTTTTTTCCCATTCAGCTGGATGTTTTTGTAAAAAATGCAAAGAATCAAAGAAAAATGCAATACACGTTATCTTGTCTATTACTTTGCCCAAACAGGTAGCTCACAATGTGTATTCTGGAGATAATTTTGCAGTCTGGAAAAACACAATCTTATTTCAGATTTAAAAGATGGGTACATGTGTCTTAGAAGATTGAGAGGGCACTAAATAAATGTAAGGTTGCCTTGGTTTGCAGGATTCAGCTGTCTTTCAGCAGACAGATGTTTTTGTAAGATCAATGACTATACTATAAAATTATTGAGCTTTGTTTTCTATTTTCATATAGTATGGCTCATGTCTATGGCCTAAATATATACTGTAATTTTGCGATCTTACACTTGGAATAACATTGGAATAGCTCTATTAAGTTTTGCTAAAAATTTTTGGAATCTTAGAATAATATAATATTTCGATATGACATTACTGGTAGATAAGAAATTCCAAATCAGCCCATCAATCACTGAGCACGTTTTAGTGGCCTTTGAGTGAACACCTAAATAAAATTTATAACTAAGAAAATTATTTCAGTGAATTTTATTTTAAACATCTGAATGTTTTGAGTCAAACTAAAATGGAAGATATTTAAAAATAAATTAATAAATAAATTCTCTAAGACCATAAATTGCTGGATGAGGCCAAGTTCTGAATAGATACTTAGATAAATATTTATGCTTCTTGTTACATTAGTTATATACATTTTAAAAATAGGTAGTCAGTTCTTTCTCCTGCAGATTTCTCCCTTGATATAGAGGGCTATAAAAATATCATCACATTCTTTCATGGTGAATTTTATTATATTTTATAAATTACTTTTTTTCTTTTTGTCTTCTACTCTTAACAACCTATTTTTAAAAACTTGAGAGCAACAAGGCCACTTTATTAATAACATTAGTAATGCTAGTTGTGTTATTTACAACATAATGCTAATCTTGGTTAGCTTTCTTTACTTTTAAATCAATAAAAATGTGTTGAAAATGTATAAAAATACAAGAAAAACATAGAATTATTTAATATATTATCTTTCTTCAAGTCTCAAGTGGTTTCATTATAGACCAATGCATTTTATAAATGCGTGTTCATTAAAGAATAAATGTCACCGAATTCCTCTTTTTCTCTTATTTGTTGTATCTCCTTATGAGTTGCCTTATGGTATGGTAGGGAAATTAAATAATATAAAGAAAGGGGAAGGAGAGAGTTGAGCTGCTTCATTGTGTAATGAATTGTCAGTCTTGGGAAAGCCTGAGCAGAAGCTTGGTGACTTCCCAAGGACAACCTGGTAGAAAAGAGAGCTGATGAGGTAGGAGACAGGGCACATTTCTAATCCTGTCAATTTCTGAATTTCCATGATCTTTTCAAATTCCATATTTTCCTTTGAGGTAATAATTATCTCCTGATGATGGTCTATCAACCAAAAAGGCTAATGACTTAGAATGAATAAGATGCTTTGGTACGCACAGGTCAGCGTGGGATTCTTTAAGGGGTATCAGTTTGTTTTGATGTCTTCATCTACAAATAACAAAACACCAAAATTAAGTGCACTGAAGATAAAGGAAGTTCCTTGTGTTACATCATAAGAAGTCTGTAGGAGGCTTTTTCCTAGTTGGCTTAGCAGCTCAAGAACTTACCAAGATCCAGGCCCCTTCTGTCTTTCTGCTTTGTCATCCACAGTGCATCACTGGTCTACCTTCCCGGTCAGAAAATGGCTATGGCAGCTCCAAGCATCAGTCTACTACAGTGTGTCAAAGATAGGAATAAAGATCGGAGGTTGGGGTGGGATGGAGTCTGGGGTTGACAAAGCTTTTATTCTAGCAGCTATCCTTTCATCTGGGAGAAATATGCTGCCAGGTGTTCTCCAGGAGACTTCCTCTTGGGTCAGTACTAGCTTCCAGGAAAAAAAGGAAATTAAATGTATCAGAATCACAGCATCTTTATCTTCAGAGCTTTAGGGCTTTGATATTGAAGAAGAAAGGGCTTGAAATAGCTATTAGGTAGGGGACAAAAGTGTCTTCCAAAATTTATGAGAGTACTGCAGTTCTCACCAAATGAATTCCCTGCATTATTCCCAATCAGTTCGGAAACTGATTATTCTCATTAACGGAGCTGAAGATATTCTTTCTTCTCTTGTTGTCAAAGACATGCATACAAGACCATAGAGCATAGAGATTAGAGAGGCAACTTTCAGAGCAAACACACCGGGAATATTCTTGGAGTAAGTAACTGGTGATCTATCTTTGGCTTTATGTAGTCTCCAGATAAATAACGCCCCTATCAGAGTCATCCTCCTGTCTGCTCTGATGACTACCCCATTTACTTGTCAGTCTTTAGGTGACAGTGCTCCTTTCTGACTCCGGGAGGCTGTTTCATGGGCAGCCTCTTCATCTGGGCTGTGAGTCTCCTCGTTACCCTTCAAGTCCCTGCCATCTCTCTTTCCATTCGCTTTCTTGTCTCTGTGGGTTAGTCAAAAATTAATGCTCAAAAAGCCTGAGACAGAGAGAATGAGAGAGAAGAAGGCGAAGAGGAGCAAGCAAGAAGGGAGTGAAGATTGGTTGATTCTGGGACTTTGGAGCCACGACACGGGGCTTTTTTCTTCCTCGCTCTCCCGAGAGCATGAGACAGCTGTACACTCTGAAGGTGAATCAGGAGTAGCATGGTGTCAGCAGGTGAGGTGGTGACTCCCAGATGCCAACCTGTTAACTGAGGCAGAAATAAAAAGGAGAAAGAAGAGAAGGGGAGAGAAGACAACTGCTGTTTCTGATGGCTGAAGGTGGGGAGCTTCTTTGCCAGGAATTGAGTGGGCTTCGTGTGTTCTCAGGAGTAAGAGAACCAGCATGCAAGCACGAGGAGAAAAAGGACTGTGATGTGACACATTCGGATGCGTGTGACAAATAGGTTTCACTTTAGCTCCTTGGAGTGCATGCTTTTCTAACTATCATGAGCGTTTGGAGTGGATTTACAGACAAGCCTCAACTTGACCTTCCCAACTCACAGGGATTATCATCACCCACCAGGAAATAAGTTAAGAAAACAGGGCACTTTAAAAAAGTTCCTGGAGAAATCACTGCAGCACCTATCTTTGCCAGTAGCCCTAGCAAACTCTCCATTCACCACCTGAGCATGGCTCCGCTCTCCTCATGACAGATGATGGACATTTCTTGTGGAAGTTCACAGAACAGTCTCTCCTCAATTTGATTGCATAACCCTCTCCCTCATATTTAAGCCAATAGCAAGAATTCGGAGCAGGCCCTCAGCTTTGTGCATGGTGCCAGATCTAGGAAAAAGCGTTCTGGAATTGCAGTGTGTTGGGCTTCTGAGATAAACCATATGTGCTGAAATTTATATTATTAAATCATGTTACGGTTTATGACAGCTGATGTATACCACTCAAAATGAAGCTACTTGACTGTTTTAACAATTACTACTTCCATAAGAGTGCACATTGGCTTAGCAAGCACCCTGAATCCACACTGGGTGAATATTACCATCAAGATTCTGGTCCTCTTGGAGTGAAACTGGGTCAATGGTGTATTGTACAAGGTTAGACATTATGATCTTTGCAGTGATAAATAATATTTCTGGATTTCTATGTTTTGATTTTTTTTCAAGTTCTGTTTTTTATAAATAATGAGACCTTAACTTTTCATGGGTACCAAGGGGGTTAGTTTTGGAGGCATATTATTTTATTCACTAGTGACTTTATAAAAGCTCTATGCAGAGCTTTGGCACATTTGTTGAAGAGAAACTGGATGCTGTGCAGTTTATCACATGGAAAGATTTAATCCTCAGTTTCATATAATTTCATAATCTTTGACTAAAGGTTGTTCAAGAATAACAAATGTGACATTGTCTTGTGACATATACTACAATTTGTACAATTTGTATCAACATAAGCCAGTGTTTGATTTTGGAAAGATTTTGTACAAACATAAGCCAGTGTTTGGTCTAGAAAGCCAATTTGTGCAGACATAAGCCACCCACACAGACCGTACTCCCTTTCCAAAATGCTCAGAGCCAGAGGGAAGGGAATAAGGCGTGGTGGAAAGAATACAGCCTTGACCTGCTGAGGGACCCTGTTACGGTGTGAGCTCTGCTTCGGTGGCTTTCTTTGCTTTGTGAATTTGGAAAGATTATTTAAATTCAGAGTCACTTTCTTAATCCTTTCCTTACTCAAAGGAGTTCAGAGTGCTATGGCCATGGACGATCCTTTTCTCATTCAATCTTTTTATTTACCTGGCAACATAAACGATCAGGAGGCACCTGGGGCAGATCATGGACCCAGGCATAGACTAGATATCTGGTACATCACTTGAAATAAAGACTGCAGCCTGAGAACAGAAAGACAGGGGTTTAACTGGCAATTCAAAGTGGGGCGATCAGCCTCCCATTACTAAGAGTTAACTGTGTGTGAAAGGTAAAGAGACCATCATGCTGCCTCCTAGGCCTCGTTTACACAAATAAGCTTTGTTCCCTTCTTTACACAGAAAGGTCTTCTTCACCAAGGGACATTTTGACTTTAAACGAGATGAAGAGGTTCCCTATTCCTGATCTCTTTTGCTTGTGCTCTGTCTGTGCTGCTCTTGGCTTCGGCTCATTTTGTAGTCTATTCTTCTCTTTCTTTGAATGTCTCTTAGTAAAATACTGTTTGAATGTTAGCTATTTTCTCCTCGAACATGATTCGGTTATATTTTGTGTTCTGTCCAGGAGCCTTTGTACACTGTCTAAAGCCACCGCCGCTCCTGACATATCTCTACCCTCCATTGCCACCATTGACACAGCTGGGAAGCAATGGGGCAGAATATGTCCTCCAAAAAAAAAACAGGGTCATTCGTGTGTATCTGTGTGGGTGTGTGTGCATGTGTGAATATGGGAGAGGTTAGGTGTGGGTACACACAGAAACAGGATGCAAAACAGCTTGACCTGAGTGAAGGAAAACAGGAGCCTAAGGAGAAGATGATAGTTTTGCTGAGTTTAGGAGGCAGAGAGGTTGGAGCTTAGGACTGGGGAGTAGATTGGAATTTATAAGGCCAAGAATCACAAAGAAAGAAACTATGGAAAAAGAAAATCTGCCTAGGAGTAGGTTTAAAGTTTTTGGGTAAATGTTAAACTGTAGTGCACAGAAAAAGACTTATTGAGGCTTGGGAGCTATGAAAATAAATATAGATTCCAGAGCACATATTTCTAAAGCAATAGAAGTTGTGGCTATTGGAGTTTTGATAAACACCACCGACGTTCAATGTAGTTTCTGAAAGTTTATATACTGGGTGTAGGGCTACTCTAGACTTAGTATAAGAAACAATGTATCTCTACCTTAACAATTAAGTTGACCTGCTGTTAAAGAAATTTCCTGCCATAACACTCAACACTTTTAAAGTAAAGATTTTTTTAATAATTTTGATTCTCAACCACATAGTGTGCATAATGTTTTGCATAAAATAAAAGGTTATTGGTTCAGAAAAAAGAAATCATGTGATCTATAACTAGAGGAAATAAAATATAATATAGACAGATTCAGAGAAAACAGAGATGTTGGAATTCGCAGACACAGAGATTAAAACAGCAATTTAAATTATGTTTAAGAATTTAAAGGAAAGGATGAATATGATAAATAGACAGATGGGAAATTCCGGTAGAGAAATAGGAACTTTAAAAAATGGAAATTCTGGAAGTGAAAAATGCAATAATGAGAATGAAAAACTGATAATTTGTAACTCATAAATATTACACATTTCTGCCATCAAAAACCAAAGACTGGAAATATTTGTAATGCATATATTTGACTATGAACTTATGTTAGACTATGTAAGGAGCTTTCATAAATCAATATTTAAAACCTCAAAGAATATAATTTTTAATGAGTGGAAAATAGTCTTGAATGGACACTTTTAAAGGGAGATAAACGACATACAAAAACACATTCACACCATTGTCACAAATATTGACACACATTTATAGCAATTGAAATCCCACAGATCGGAGAAAAGTGTGTAAAAACTAACAATCTGAACTCAAATGTTCGCCCATGAGTGATTAGCATATGTCATGAGTGATAACATATGTAAAATATCGCTCAGTAGTAAAATGAAAGAACTACTGAAACACATAAACACATGGATTTCTTTGAAAATTATTATGCTGAATGAGAGAAGTCAAAAGCAAAGTGTATGTGTACACTTTTTAAGTAAATTTAGACCAGGCAAAATTGATCTATGGCAAGAGAAATCAGAACAGTGGTTGCTTTTGGTGGGGACATGGTTGGGGTGAAGTGCGTAGGTGGGTGTTTGCAAAAACTTTCTGGGATAACAAAAATTTTCTTTACTGTAATAGATTTGTGGTTTATGTAAGTTAGTGTATTCACTGGTTAAACACATGAAATTGTTACAAGTAAGCTCTGTGCACTTTATTGTATGCAAATTACACCCCACTTTAAAATAGAGGTGCATTAAGATCACTCGATTCTTTATCTTCATCTTGTAATTTCACACGGATTTTGCAGTTATCTATTTATTTGTGTGGTTTGAAATCTGTATGCTATGTAGGATATTTTAATTTTTCACAAATTTCTTTTAACAGTATGTCACTATACAAATGATTTACTTAAACTCTTGGGAATGTCTAAAAGATTTACAAACAAATTCTTCTGCCCCACCCAATTACAAGATATCAAATAGCTGTCATACTACATAAATTTAGATGGCCATGTATTAAAGCCCTAGCAAAAGCTCAGTGAAAATAGTGGTACACTCTGGAAAATGGTCAGAACCTTGTGGATTGCTTTAGAAAATGCACACTCACCTATATAGTCACTGTTAAGGGTTCTGCAAAACTGACAAGGGTCACAGTTTTGGCATTTTCATTTCAGATCACCTTAGCAGTTTTTACTCATAGTTTTTGCTTCAACAAATACTATTGCCCTTTTTTGAGGGAGGGCTACAGCCTTAAAGGAGCAATCTGACTGAGAATTTTTCCAGGGAAGAGAGAAGAGAAAAATAGTCTCTTTAAATCTGGAATACAAAGAGTTTGGGTATAATTGGTGTGCAAGGAACTGAGTCATATGCAGGAGTCACTTGTCAACTGTGATAGACATGGAAAACTGTTCACTTAATTTATATTTCATGTCCAAATTACTGAATTCAGGAAAAGCTGAATAATCCTTGGGATCTGCAATGAATGTGTATGCTCTTCCCTGGGAGGAGTGTTTTTAACTCTATGGAGGTCTTTTGTGAAGGCCACTATGGGCATGTTTCTTAGCCTTGTGTGTTGTGGTATATTATTGCTCTGTAAATATATGCTTTTAAATTTGTTGCAGTGATAATAAAATTCTCATATCCATTTCAAAAATAAAAAAAATAAAAATAAAAAATAAAAGAAAGAGATTTTGTCAATTTTTTTTTCTTTTTATAAATCTATAGTAAAAGGGAAAAAAAATGACCCAGCAGTCCAGGTTGATGTCACCAGTCAGGGATGGCTCTCACATATCCCCCATGATGACATGGCACACTATTTACCTTATTGCTACACCATTGTTGATATAGTAGATTTGCTCACTCTTTGGTCTCCAAGTGTTTCCATTATAGCTCCCTATTTTTAGGAGTTAATAGCTAGGCTATAATAATTTGCTTCAGGCTGGCATACTAGGTCTCAGTCAGGGAGCACATTTAGAATAATAGAACATTGCTTATTTCAGATGCTTTTATTGTGTGTGTGTGTGTGTGTGTGTGTGTGTGTGTGTGTGTGTGTGTGCGCGTGCATGTGCGTATGTGTGTATGTGTGTTCATATAATCTAAAAATGTTTGCTGTTGCAAAAAATTGCATTTGATAGATTGAGCTCTAATGTGATGTAGTCACTTTTATTTGCCTACCCCAAATACTAGAAAAGAAAAGCAAATCACTGAAAAATGTCTTTTTGGTTCAGAAATGTGTTAATTATTATTCATTTCCATTAGCTCCAATACCTAGTGGGTGTTTAATAAGTGTTCATTGACAAGAGCAGAAACGACAATTCTATTTATTACACATGGCATTGTCTTTACCAGTCTTTTACAAATGTGCTTCTGCAAATGTGACTTATTCTAAAAAGAATAGGTAAAAATAACTGTAATATTCTAAACAATGTTTTTGGCATACCAAACATCTCTTGAATATTAATCTCAGGAAACAGAATTTCATGAGTTTCGTGGAATTACTCTTTGTTTTAAGGGACCTGCCTTTTAGGGGAGGTGAGCTACTTGCCTGCATGTTTGTAAAAGATATTTTATTGAGCACTGATTACTTTTAGAGCTCGACACCCAACAGACTTTGTGGTGGTCAAATACTGATGCTATGAGGAATTGGTTGTGCAGCCTCATGGGTAAATGTGTGATATCGAAGGACAAAGCCTTAGGCTCAGTTTCTGGCGATGATTTAAAGAAGGAGAGTGGAGCACCATGGTGAGGGAGGAGTCCAAACAGAACTGAAGGAGAATTCAAGCTACTTGGTGGCAATGCTTTATGCCAGGCACTGGTTGTAATTATCCTTAAACTTAACAAAAACTGTGCACTGTAGCAATAATTATGTAACTATAATTTCTCTTACTTGGCAGAAGAGAAAATTCAGGTTTCAAACAGCTAAATGACTCACCCAGCATCAAACATCTAGTAAAGGAGTTTTGCCATTAAAGAAAATCAAGAATAATTAGTGAAATAAATAATGATATTTATATGAAATCCATTTCCAGAGAAATAAATTTGAAGACTACATTTCTCTGAAAATGGAGTCATAACACTGGAGGCAGATCAAGGCTTGTCTTTTACCTAAGGCTCATTTTTCTATTCATACAAAATCTGGAAGAAGACATGTCAGAGACCTCAGATACGATCGTTTCTCTGGCTTGGGACATGAACGACCAGCATGTTGTTACATCCAGTTGATGCCTTGGGGCTTTTGCCCTGTCAGCACTGTTGCACACATTCGATCATTCCCTTCCTCTTGAAACACTTTTTCCCTTGGCTGAATGACATGGCACTAGGCTGGTTCTTCTTCTGCTTCCCTGTTTATTCCTTCTCAGTCTCTTGCTACTTATTTGTCCACCTCTTCCAAATTACTTTCTCAAACCATTCCTCTCTTGTCACTTTGACCTGCCCACTGATGTCCCCTGCCTCATCTTCCAGCAGGTTCCCTTTCTCGTTCAGAGCTCTATTCATACTGGACTTCTCTTATTTCCTCTACACACTAAGCTCTAAGCTCTTTCTGGATAGCCTTCACACATTTTCTATCTACCTGAATTTATTTTCTTTTCTCTCTTTGCATTGCTTAAAATTTATCACCACTTATACATATTATCTTTAAACATTTTTTGCCATGTCTGTGTACACTGGTACTATTATCTTTCATTAATTTGCTATATTACAACAAATGAAAAATACAATTATGATTATTTGTCACAACCAAGAGAACGTTAATAAAAACAAGTATACTGTGTAATAATAATTCATATAATCTACACTTAACTGCATTTTGGGTACAATGTCCTGGTTCTCCTTTCTCACTCTTTATTTTTTTTTTCCTGCAGTTCTTCAGGTCAATGATGTTCTGCAGCTCTGCTGGTTGAGGTTCTTGTCTCATGCCCGGGAAGAATGAGGGACACAGACTGTCGGAAAGTGAGAAAGCAGGATTTATTGAGAGGACAGAAAAGCTCCCACAGTGGAAGGGGACCCGGAGGGGTTGCCCTCTCACTCTTTTTCTTTTTTTTCAACAATAACTCATTAATTTCTTAAGAAAACCTCGCTTAATCATTTTGCCCTAGATTAGATTGTTAAGCTACCTGTGACACATTTTAATACCATCACACTCCTTTTTTCTCCTTTTTATAATATAATGAGTTATCAGTTAAATAACTAATTGCACAGTGAGCTGTTCGATGTGTCTTTTTCTTTTAGAATGTAAGCTCTATGAGGGCATCTCTGAAATCATCTGACTTAGCCACGGCTCTATTCCCAGAACCTCAGAGAATGTCTTATAGCAGCGGTCCCCAACATCTTTGGCATCAGCAACCAGTTTCATGAAAGATAATTTTTCTATGGATGGGGTGGAGGGGCGATTTTGGGATGATTCAGGGGCATAACATTTATTGTGCAATTTATTTATATTATGATTACATAGTCCTATATAATAAAATAGTCATACAATTCACCATACAAAAAAGAGACACGAACGGAAATGGTAAATAAAGTAATGGGCGGGCCACACATGGACTATAATAAGTGTTGGATTCTGACTTAAAACCTGCCACCACATGCAGCTGTATAATTCACTAGCTACTCACTGGTAGGATTTTGATAAGAGTCTGTAAGCAACTGGTTTATTATGGTCTGTGTGCAGTCAAACCTCACTGCTATTGTTAATCTGTATTTGCAGCTGCTCCCCAGTGCTAGTATCACTGTCTCAGCTCCACCTCAGATCATCAGGCATTCTCATAAAGAGTATGAAACCTAGATCCCTCGCATACACAGCTATGAGAATCGAATGCCTCTGCTGATCTGACAGAGGACTGAGAGTAGGTGGCAATGAGAGCAATGGGGAGTGGCTGTAAACACAACAAAGTTTTGCTAGCTTGCCTGTCTCTCCCTTCCTGCTGTACTGCCAGGTTCCTAACAGGCCATGGATCAGTAGCGGTCCGTGGCCCGGGAGTTGGGGTCCCCTGTTTTATAAGGAACCCTTAACATCTGTCTGCATATGCATTGAAAGAATAAAATAATGCATGAATTCATGCATCAAAACCATATTTAGTGAGAGTTCCTATGTGCGAAGAACTGAGACTGAGAATATATACAAGATGCAGTGTTCAAGTTGCCCTCTGCTAGTGGGTGAGGCTTGGATATAAATCAGCAATTACTGCACAACACCATGAGTTCTATAGTTGAGGTGATAGTGCACAGTGGTGGCGTGAAACAGGACTAAGCTTGCTTGAGCTGTAGCGAGGCACCTTGATAATAACCTTGGAGCTGTGTCCTTCAGGCTGGGAAGAGTCCTGGGCACAGAAGTGATGAAAGAGGCAAGGCATGAACGTATCTGAAGACTGCTGAGAAGTCCCATGTTGTTGGATCAGAGCATGCATGGAGTGAAGTAGCCAGAAATATGGTTGCCAAAGTAAGCCAGAGTCTGATTATTCAGGGCTTTGTATCCCAAGCCATTAAACTTAGACTTGAGTCTATGGTAAACAGGGAAATGTTCTGATATTTAATGACATGGGGAATGACATGATCACGTTTATTTTTTGGACAGTAACTCGGCATTGAGGAGACAAGAGAGCGAGAAGAGCCTGAAAGTGTGAGACAAAGGTGTGGGCTCTGGTGGTGGCTTTGAGTAGGTATCCGGTATCCTTTCTGTATTTTTACTTGTGTGAAAATGGGATTCTCTTTTGAAGTGTTGCTATCATTATCCAAAATATCTAACGGAAAGGAAGAACAGGTTGACTTATGAGGAAGTATTTGTAGAGGAGGAAGGAATGACTCTTTGGGAAGAGCTGTGGCTTGTGATGTATTGCCTATCTTCCCTCTGGTTCCTTTAGAAATGTGAGGATCTATAATCTCCAACTGAACTTCTCATTTTATATATTCCATCTGTTTAAATATATCATCTGTATTTTACCATTAAAAGGGGAAGGGGATGGGTTATATGTCTTATGTTTTGTCATTTTCTGAGCAACAATGTGAAGTTACCAACTTTGAAATTTACTGTACTATGTTGGATCCTCTGGGGATAATATTACCATAATGTAAAAGCTTGTGATACGGACTGAATTCTGTTCTCTGAAAATTCATATATTTTAGTCTTAACCTTCAGTGTGACTACATTTGTAGACAGAGCCTTTAAAGAGATAATTAAGGTTAAATGAATTCATGATGGAGGGGACCTAATCTAATATGACTGATGTCTTTTTAAGAAATAAAAAAAGACACATCAGGGAGAAACACAGAAAGAAACTGTGCAAATAGAAAAAATATGATGAAAAACACAGCAAGAAGGTGGTCCATCTGTAAGCCAAGGCCAAGTTCTCGGGAGAATCAAACCTACTGACTCCTTGATCCTGGACTTCCAGCCTTCAAAGTCATGAGAAAATAAATTTCTGTTGTTTAAGTCATCTAGTCTGTGGTATTTTGTTAAGGTGACCTTAGCAAACTAATACTGCTTGTTTAGGTATTTTCAATAGGATAGTCAAACAAAACACAAAAGAAGATTGTGAGAGAGAGAGAGAGAGAGAGAGAGAGAGAGAGAGAGAGAGTCGGTGCACAGTGCATCAATTCAAATGACACTAATAAGGAAATTAGAAAACTAAATGGAAGGAAATAGAGACAAAGTTTCCACAATATTATTTCCATTGATAGCTTAGTTGACAATTTTTCTTCTTTACTAAAACAAGCCTTTCTTCAAGACAATTTTAACCCAACTTGAAATATTTTCTTTACAGTATTCATTGAAAATATGAATATATTTCTTAAAATATATTTTATAATTTAGAATGTCCATCAGCAAAAACGCCTCATTTTCCTTTCTCATTAAGCTCCCTTCTCACATGCCCAAACAATTATAGCCAAAAACAACCTCCCAACCTCCCACAAAGAAGCAAACTCATGAGAGAATAAGATTTTGTTGTACTGCATGACTTTCTGCAGTAAGAAAATGACTCCTTTCTTTTAACTGTTAATGTGAAATATAACAGACTCATAGAAAAGTGCATAAATATAACAGTATAGTTTCATGATGTTTATAAGGCAAACACCATGAAATAAGATCTGAAAATATAATATTTCCCTCACTCCAGAAGCAACACCCGAGCACTTTCCTATCCCAATCCCCTCCTCTACCAGAATTTTATGATAATTTCTTCCTTGCCTTTTTTTTAAGTTTTACTACTTAGTATGCAACCCTCAAATGATGTGGTTTAGTCAGCTTGTTTTTGAGATTTTAATCAAATGAATTATACTTGTAAGATTTATTTTCACTGTTAATATAGTTAAAGATTGTGCATTTTCATTACTGTCTGGTGTTCCCACAAGTTAAAAAAAATAAAAATAAGCCCTCAATTTATTCATTTTATTGTGATGGTCATTTTATTTATTTTTATTATGAAGGTGAAAAGTAACAATGCTGTTATAAGCAGTATTTTATAAGCATCCAGGTGCACACGTGCATGAGTTTTCTAGGGTATACATCTAGAATTTGAATTTCTGGGTCTATTGCCAGCATTACCAGGTAATCTGAAACTGTTTCCCAAAGTGATTATTCTAATCTGCAGTCCCAGCAGCACGTATGTGAAAACCATTCCTCCACTTTGTCAACATTTGTTACAAACATTTGTTTTGTCCCCCTGGTGAGCATGCAGTAGTTTTTCATTTTTCATTTATGTTTTCCTGATTATAAATGAATTTAAGCACTTTTCTTATGTTTCTTATTCGTTTACATTTTATGTTTTTTTGAAGAGCCTATCTGAGTCATTGTCCCATTTTTCTGCTGGGTTTTCAGTCTTTTCTTGCTGATGATTGAAATTTTTATATATTTTGGATACAAGTTTATTACTGAATATATGTGTTGCCTCTTTCTGTATTTTTTTCACTGTATGCATATTGTTTAAAAAATTCACTATTCTAGAAATTGGAAATGTATGCAAAAAAGGAGTGAATAGTATGATGAGGTCTATGTACTCAGATTTAAATGATAAGATCCTAGCCCATTTCATTTAACTTTTACCCCCATCTAGTTTTTTGAATTACAGATCATTTCAAGGTAATTTTGGCATGATATAATTCTACTCATAAATATTTCAGTCTATGTCTCTATAGCATAACATCTCTTAAAGTATAATCACAATACCGTTTTCACACTTAAAATATTAATTTCTCTTGACAATTTAAATGTCTTAATCTTAATGTGATTTAATTTATAAATCTTTGGCTTTTAATGGTCAGTGCTGTTCTGTCTTGATTTACAAAGCTTCCCATTAACCAAGATAAAGATATCTACCAAAATTATCTTCCACAAATCTTATTATTAGATTTTTAAGTTTAACTCTAGGGTCCTTCTTATACTGATTTAAAATATGGGTTGAAGTAGGGATCCAATAATCCCTCCTGTTGATTGCTGGTTATCTCAGCACTACTTACAAAAAAATATCATTTTTTCACCACTGCTTTGTCCTGACACTTTAGTAAGAAATCCTATAAATATTTTTGCATAGACTTGTTTCTGAGCTCTCTATTATGTTCTTTTATTGATCAAGATATTCTTTTCTGCTTTAATACCACATTGTCTTAATATATCTTATTATATCTTTATAGTTATATAATAGTTTTTTATATCTAATAGAAAAATCCTTTCACCTTGTTATTCTTCAAAAATTTTTGACTTTTTTTTTCTTTTGCATTTTCCTTATTAATATTCTTTTTAATTGACAGACAATTGTGTATATTCCTGGCATACATGTGACATTTTGGCCAAGGTACACAATTATGAAATGATTAAATCAAGTTGATTATCATTTTCATCATTTTATTTACTTATAACTGTTTATGGTGACACATTAGACATTTACTCTCTTAGCAATTTTGAAATATATATTATTATTAACTATAGTCACCCTGTTGTGCAATTAATTTTATAATTAGCTTATCAAGTTACACACCAAGGGACACACAAACACACATAGTCAAAATTTTGATTATAATTGTTATTTAGGTAAATTAGCATTTTTCAATATTGAGGTCTGCAGTTAATGTTGTATGTATGCATTTATTAAAGTGTTCTTTAAAGTAATTCAACATAATTTTTATTATTTCCCATTCGAGAACTTACATATACAGTATTTGCTAAATTTATATACAGATTTTTAGTATTTTGATGCTATTATCAGTGGTGAATTTAAAACATATTTTCTAACACTTTAATACTCGCATAGAAATATAACTGATTTTTTTTTGCTGTAGCCTTGCTGTGAAATATTTTTAATTAATCTGCAGATTCTTTTGGATTTTCTACAAATAAAATTGTGTTTACAAATAATGACAATCTAATTTTACCTTTCTAATGATTATATCTTTCATTTCTGTTTTTTGTCTTTCATTGCTACCTAGGCCCTTCAGTACAAGATTGAAATGAAGTGGTGGTGATAGTTGGCATCCTTGACTCCAAAGGAGCTTTGAGAATCTTACCAGCTGCTTGCAGTGGTTTTTCTTTTTCTTCACATTTGCCTTTTTGAAACAATGGAGACTCTATCCTAGTTCTGATTTGCCAAGGGTTTTAATTTTTATTGTGAGTATATTTCAAAACTCATCAGATGCTTTTAATGTATCAACTAGGTGATATATTTTTTCCTTTTATTATTAATATGATCAATTGTATTGCTTTTCTAATATTAAACTAACCTTGCATTTTTAGTATAAACCAACCTGATAATGAGAGATTATCCTTTTTACCAGTTGCAAGGTTTAATTTGTCAAAATTGTAAAGAATTTTTGCATCTATGTTCATAATGAGATTAGACCATATTTTTTCCTCTTTGTACTCTCCTTATTGGTTTTTGCTATCAAGAAAACCCAGACTGGTATAATATATCAGAGTTTATCCTATTTTATTGTTCATTCTCTGGAATACAAAATTGTAGGATTGATATTAATTTTTACTTGAGCCTGACAGTAAGGATGTTTGAAACTGGACTTTGTTTTTTTTTTGTTTGTTTTTGTTTTTGAAATTTTATTTTATTTTTTTTCATTAATCAGTATTTTTTATTATGGTTTGTGGGGTACAGTTAAGGGTTAGGTGTACAATGACGTTTCATTCAGGCACCCTGTAGATAAGAAGTGTTTTCCCATCCCCCGACACATATTTGCTACTGTTAATCCCATCCCCCTCCCCCCCATAGTTTTCCAGTACCATTAGTCATTTTCTTATATTATTGCATTGGATGTTCAAGGTCCATTATATGAGTGAGAACATGTGATATTCAGATTTTTGTTTTTGTGAGAGGTCACTCAGTATTATAGACACTAGTTCAATCCAGGTTGCAGCAAAATTTTGTGATTTTGTTCTTTTTTATGGCTGCGTAGTATTCCATCGTGTATATGTACCACATTTTTTTTAATCCAGTCCTCTTTTGATGGGCAGCATGGTTGTTTCCAGGTTCTTGCTATTGTGAACAATGCTGCGATAAACATACTTGTGCAGGTATCTTTTTTATAGAGTGATTTGTATTCTTCAGGGTATATTCCCAATAGGGGGATTGCAGGGTCATATGGAAGGTCAATTTTTAGAGCTTTTAGGAATCGCCACACTGCTTTCCACAGAGGTTGCACTAGTTTACACTCCCACCAACAGTGTAGAAGTGTTCCCTTTTCACCACACCCTCTCCAGCAGCTGTTATTTTTTGAGTTGTTGATAATTGCCATTCTGACTGGAGTTAGGTGGTATCTCAGTGTGGTTTTGATTTGCATCTCCCTGATGATTAGTGAGGTTGAGCATTTCTTCATGTGTTTGTTGGCTGCTCGAATGTCTTCTTTTGTGAAGTGTCTGTTCATGTCTTTTGCCCATTTTATAATGGG
>NW_007260021.1:8773-9620 GCF_000164805.1 Carlito syrichta | reverse complement strand
AATCTTTCCCAATCAAGGTATAATAAAAAATTTAAGAATGATTTATTTGTGAGAAAGAAAATGTATCATGAAGCAACTTTATGTAGAAATGATCCCTGGGAAGCTTTTGTCAAAACACAGTCTATTACTTAGGTTATGTCTGTCTAACAAGAAAAAAACATCGTCTCCTGTTAGAGGAAGTATTACTTAAACTTGTTCTAGACTTCTCACCAAGAAACCTTGAGAGGGCTCACAGGTTAACTTAAACAAAACACAATGGTGCCATTTACATTTTGATACTGATATTCTGACACAAATTTATTAATTGAACAGTATTAACTGTGATAACTTTTCCTACAGGATGCAATTTTTAAATCAATGAATTTATTCTACCATGAAACAAACTCTCTTCATGGTGACTAAATATGCTTGCTGATCTTTGGCACAATATTGATGGTGATAATGATGCTGGAGATGGTGATGACGATGTTGATGATGACGGTGGTGATGATGATGATGATGATGATGACGACTATGACAGTAATGATGATGATGGCATTCACAGAAAACTGACCATAGTTCAGGGAATTGACTGCAGATTCAATTTTACTGCCATCTTTTTTGGGCAAACCGGGGACAAATTAAAACCCTACATTAGATAATCCCCTGAAGGTTAGATGTTGTTAATTAAAAGGAGAAAATCATAGATGGTACCCAGGAACTCCCTTGCTGGATCCTCTGTCATTTTCTTCCTAGTGGGTCACTGCATTGGGTAACTTCAAAAAAGTAACTTTTGGTTCATTGGTCCCCCTGAAGCCCACATGCAGGAGGGCTGAGGGCTCCACTTCTTTTTTTTTTTTTTTTTTTT
>NW_007260021.1:6432-7569 GCF_000164805.1 Carlito syrichta | reverse complement strand
CTCCTTTGGACAGCAGAGATACCTAGCGCATCTTAGTCTAATTTTCCTCCCTCTCTCCTTCACTTTGGACAGACCTCCATCAAGTGCTAACAACTTCCTGAATCTCATTTCACTCTCCTTGTATTTCCTCTCAAAAGAGCGGATGTATTCCTTAAAAAGTGTACACAAACTTAGGTCAGTCTTGGCGTTGGCTTCTCAGAAGACCATACCATTAAATATTTTTAAAAAATAAGACATGGGTCTGTTTCTAGTGTAGAATATGTAATATAAAATACCTATGGCAGTAATCAGTTTTATGTGTCAACTAGGCAGACTGTGTGTCAACTATTCAAATAAAACCAATCTATGTTCTGCCAAAGGTATTTATGTGATGTTATTAAAGTTGTGATTAAAGCCAGCCATGAAAATTTGTGTGTGTTCCATACTTAGTAAAAATTAAAAAAACAAAACAAAACAAACCTGGTCATTGACTTTCTCTAAGTCCAGAGGATTGTCCTAGATAACCTGGGTGAATCGTATGGACTCTCAGAAAGACAGATGACCAAACTCTATGGTGGGAGATGCTTTCAGATCCTCCCAGGAAGTCCAGTTTGCTCTTCCTGATGGCCAGCCCTATGGACCTCCATCCACATGGCTAGCCAGACCCCACATCACTGTCATCCAGAATACACAGCAAAATGGATGGTGTTTTCTCAGCTCTCCCTGTAGCCAATAGCTAGGGATATAAGATCATAACTATGTGAAAAGCACAAGGTCTGTCTTACATAAATTCCTACTTTGGGAAAACATCAATCACCCACTTAGTGACTAATGTCCACTTGCATTTCCCAAAGCAGTCCATGCACAAAAGGCAGCAAGAGGGACCTGGTAATGGTGAGTGAGAAAATACTGTCAGCCGTTCCAGACCCTGCAAGAGCCACAGCCGGAGCTACCTCTACGCTCCAGGCAAAGACCCTCAACCCTGGAATTTAGTCAACAGAAGCACAGCCCCTATTTTCAGTGAATATAAAGAGAAAAGGGAGATGTGAGAATAATGTCTAGAAAGAAAGAAAATAGATTCACAGAAAAGGGAAAAAGGATTATTTCTGCGTCATTTTCACATCGTGCAAGAGGGTACACGTGGCATCAGTTAGGTGG
>NW_007260021.1:0-5468 GCF_000164805.1 Carlito syrichta | reverse complement strand
TGGAATCATCCCATGTGATGGTGAATCTGCTTTTCACAGATGCAGCATATTCTGCTGTGTAACTGTTAGCTTATTTTCAGATGAAATCAACTCACAGCAGTCTCTTCCCTGGAATCTGGCTAACCCATCCCACGTAGTAGACAATGAAGGTGAATCCAGAGGCTGTACAGGAGAGTCTCAGGGACTCCTCCGGGTTAGACCAAGCCTCCCCTAGACTCCACCAGCTTCACCCCACACTGGGCACTGTCAAACACAGGTACTCTAGTCAGAAGCTGCCACACATATCCATTGTTTCTTTCATTCATATCCACTCACACAATATGTCTAGTCTCTATGAATCATCTTTTAAAACAGCAAAGAGGAAAACCCGGCGAGCCCAAACTCCATGGTGAGTCTTCTGGGTTCAGTCCTGATCCCCGATTGAGAATACGTGGAATCCCAGGGCAGGTGCACCTTTCTAAGAGCTGCAGGGTAAAAGCTGGGCTGGTTTTAATCAACAGAGGGAGGGCCATATTCACATGTCTCCTGCTATATAGCAAGCTCTTGGTTAGAACACCTCAGGGAGAGGAGGGTTCATAGCAGATGGGAGTATCCTATGAGAGTTTGGTGACAAAGGTAGTGTTTGGAAATTGTAATCTCATTATTATATTATGCTTTCATAAATACACAGTAGCCATTTAAAAAAATATATTATCAGCCAGACTCGGTGGCTCAGCCTGTAATCCCGCGCCTTTGGGAGGTTGAGGTGAGTGGAATGCCTGAACCCACGGGTTCGAGACCTGCCTGGGTAGCGAGACCTCATCTCTACAGTATATCAAAAAATCAGCCGGGCATAGTAGCACATGCCTGTAATTCCAGCTACTCGGAAGGCTGAAGCGGAAGGATCGCTGGAGCCCAGCAGGTCCAGGCTGCGGTGGCCGGGAGCGGCCACTGCACTCCAGTCTGGGTGACAAAGTGAGATTCCAACTAAAAAAAAACCCAAAAAACAAAAAACAAACAAACACACAAAAAAATATTATCAGTTTTTTGAAGTACAATGGATCTAACAGTTACTCACATAGTTAATGTAAACTTAGCACAATTCTCCTTATTTTATTTTTACATTTGCAGGAAAAAGCATGACATGTAGTATAAATAATACTGCCATGTTACCGATGTAAATTGACAGGCAAAAACATATTTTCAGAGCTCATTCCTGATATATGTGAGCCCAGGTACCTGGGCCTGTGCTCCTCACTACTTGACCTGACTACGCTCTGAACCAATCTTAGCACAAGTAGGACAAGCCTATTGAGAATTGTGGAACCCCTTTTCTGTAATGAGTACATGGGGTGATTTGTATGAACTTGTGTTTACCTAAACAATGTGAAGAGAAGTTAGTTCCTTGCAGTTGTATTTTAACAGATCTCAGAAATGTCTCATGTTATTGTCTGTCTCTCCATCAGTTATTTCAAATTGGTATCTTTATTTGCAATAGCTTTAACTGGCCATTAAGGACTTAGTAAAGATCACATAATTATTAAAGTACACACTTTGATAAGTACTGATGCATGTGCTCACCTGGCCATTTATAACTATAATTATAATGGGCAAACTAATCACTGTTAAAATTTCCTTTTCCTCTTTTGTAATTTCCCCTTCCCAGATATTCCCTACTTCCACCATGTTCTGAGTCAGTACCAATCTTTCTTTTACTTTGAACTAGATTTCATTTTCTAGAATTAATATCAGTAAAATATTTAGTATGTGTTTTATTTTTGTGGCTTCTCACACCGCATGATTATATGTAAATCAATCACATTGTTGCATATCAAGAATGCACATATTATCATAGTTGACAGCACTTGAATCAGTGAATATATGGCTGTTTATTTACTATAAGATATTTTTTTCAGTTTTGAGTGTTGCAAATTAATGTCCTAATATGCTTGGAGATATAGTCATCCAATTACATTTTGTTATCTTTCTTATCACAGCATCTAACTTGAACATGATGAACATTAGAAAATTTTTCTGATTACATCAGATAATTGATGTTTTAAGACAAACAAAAATCCAAAAAACTGGAGAGAGGCAAATAATTGGAAAGAGAAACTGGAGCAGAATATGACTATAATCACCACACGTAATGTGAGCTAGAAAATAATTTAATTAGACACATTTTATTTCTACAAGTTGGATGCGATTCAGAGTTAGAGTTTAAATTCTCAGAGTACATTTAGGTGAGTGCTTCTATTGCCATTGAATCTTTTTCCACCAGAATTATGGAAACTTCACAAAAGGTCCACTGCTTACCCCTGAGATGTTTCTGTCTGGGAAAGAAGAACAGCAACTATGGCTAAAAAGTATTCAAACCCACCTCCCCTGTCACCACTAAATTACCAAAGAATTTTGTTCTCTTTTTTTGTTTTAGAGCGGTACAATTCAGGGTTACAATTACCAATGTTCACTATGTAGTTTCTCCATTGATGAGGTGTGTTCCTCCCTCCCCTGGCAGTTTCACTCAACTGCCAATCCCACACCACCCCCCAACAATTTCCCACTACTGCCAACCCCTTTTCTTATAGTATTATGGTAATTGTTAAAGGTTCACTTATGAATGAGAACATATAGTACTCTGTTCTTTGCTTCTGTCATAGATCACTGAGTATGATTGATTCTTATCCATCTAAGATGCTGCAAAGTTCATACATTTGCTCTTATTTTTGGCTGCATAATATTCCATTGTGTATATGTACAACATATTTTAATCCAGTCCAGCTTCAATGGACTGCATGGTTGGTGTTACGTTTCTGTAGTTGTGAATATAGTTGCAGCAAATATGAGTGTGCAGGTGTCTTTTTGGTAGAATAACTTGAGTTCCTCTGGGTATATTCCCAATAGGGGAATTCTTGGATCATATGGAAGGAAAATTTCTAGTTCTTTCAGAAATTACCACATTGTCTCCCAAAGAGACTACAATCGTTTTATTTCCCACCACCAGTTTAGAAGCGTTCCTTTATCTCTGCATCCTTACCAGATCTGTTGTTGATTTTATGAATCATGGCCATCCTTACTGGGGTTAGGTGGTATCTCAACGTGGTTTTGATTGACATTTCTCTGATGATTATTGAGGTTATGTTCTTTTTCATGTGTCTGTTGGCTGTAAGAACAGCCTAGGCAACATGGCCAGACTCCGTCTCTAAAAAATATATATTTTTTAAAAAATGGTCAGATGTGGCAGTATGTGCCTGTAGTCTTAGCTGCTTGTGGGAGGATCTATTGGGAGCTGAAATTCAAGGTGACTTTGAGCTATGATTGTAGCACTACACTCCAGTCTGTGTGACAGAGTGAAACTCAGTCTTATTCAAAAATAAAAAATTTAATGGCAACAATCTGATACCACTTACTTGTCTTTTAAAAACAAGCAAAACCACTGAGACATTGATATATTGGTAGTAAGTTTCACAACTATTTCATGATAAAGGCAGGACTAGAACCTAGATCTCCAGACATGTGGGCCAATGTTTTTTTAATCAGGTCAAATTACTCAAAAGGTTTTGGAGCACTGGGGAGTTTCCAGTCTTCTCTATCAGTCCTTGTCCTGAGCTTGACTTTCAAAGTCTGAACGTTCTGGTAGGGGAAGAGGAAATTAACAATTTGGGATATATCCCAAAGTCCCCATTTTCACTTTCTGATTTTAGAGCATACAACCCTTTAAATTAAAATGTACCTATGAATTAAGTATTGAGTGTATATATATATATATATATATATATATATATATATATATATATATATATAATGCCAAGCTCGGTGGCTCAGCTTGTCATCCCACGCCTTAGGAGGCTAAAGTGAGTGGATTGCCTGAGCCCATGAGTTTGAGACCTGCCTGGGCAACTTGGTGAGACCTCATCTCTACAATAATAATAAAAAAAAAATTAGCCGGATGTGGTAGCACATGCCTGTAGTTCCAGCTACTTGGAGGGCTGAGGCAGAATAATAATAAAAAAAAATTAGCCGGATGTGGTAGCACATGCCTGTAGTTCCAGCTACTTGGAGGGCTGAGGCAGAATGACCGCTAGAGCCCAGCAGGTTGGGGCTGTGGTGGTGGCTGGGAGCGGCCACTGCACTCCAGTCTGGGCGACAGAGTGAGACTCCAACTCAATATATATATATATATAATATGAGTTAGCCCTAGGGTAACTAGAATGAGACCAAGTCAAGTTGATTGAGAAGTGGCCCTTGTAAGATAGACAGGGGTGGGGGAACCCTCCAGAAGATTATAATCACCTTGAAGAGCAAATTGCCCAACAGCCTTCAATGATATCTACACAGTCCAGTGGGACTTCCTGCCTGTCTACTGACTGAGACAGTTCTGGAAGATGCTGGAAAAACTTGTCCTATCAAAGGTAAGATTTCTGTCTTGTAGCTTAACATATTTTTGAATGAATCCCTCCGTGATTTCCTTTCCAGTTTGCTTTACAAAATATTTCTCTTTGATTCTTATTCTTTCATCATTTTATGGGGTTCTTCCTTATTTGCTCTGGGCTATGGGAATCTGAATTTGGGATTGTGTGCCCTGTACCGTCTTATTTGGTTACTGGTAACATCACTGCTTGGATTTTTTTCTTCTACTCTTGGAAAAAGATCTACCACTTCTAGGGAAGCAATTTTTATTTTATTTTGTTATATTTTATTTTATTTTATTTTTGAGTTGGAGTCTCACTCAGTTGCCCAGACTGGAGTGCAGTGGCCGCTCCCTGCCACCACAGCCTCGACCTGCTGTGCTCCGGCGATCCTTCCGCCTCAGCCTTCCAAGTAGCCGGAATTACAGGCATGTGCTACCACGTCCGGCTAATTTTTTGATTTATTGTAGAGATGAGGTCTCGCTGCCCAGGCGGGTCTCGAAACAGTGGGCTCAGGCAATCTACTCACCTCAGCCTCCCAAAGGCGTGGGATTAAAGACTGAGCCACTGAGCCTGGCTGCAAATTTTATAATTAGGATGTTTTTATTTCTCATAGTTTTGTCAAAAGCTAGTCTCCTCCTGAAATACATTCAAAAATATGTGTATGACTTACATTTAAAAAAAATTCTTAGAGGTTGAATTAGCTTGCACTTCCACCAACAGTGTAGGAGCACTCCCATTTCCTTGTACCTTTGCCAGCATCTGTTGTTTTTCATTTTATTAAAGATAGCTATTCTTACTGGAGTTAGGTGGTATCTCAGTGCGATTTTGATTTGCATTTCTCTGCTGAAAAGTGAGGATGAGCATTTTTTTTCATGTATCTGTTGGCTGTTCATATGTCGTCTTTTAAGACATGCCCGTTTTGCAATTTTTATTTTTTTATGTTAGTTTTTGAGTCAGAGTCTCACTCTGTTGCTCAGGCTGGAGCGTGGAAATACTTTCTGATGCACTAGCAATGAGCAAGTGGACTTTGAAATTAAAAATAAAATTCCACTTACATTAACACTCTGAATTAAAATA
>NW_007260020.1:2967-3926 GCF_000164805.1 Carlito syrichta | reverse complement strand
CTTGGAAAAGTTTTCTTTTGGCTATTCATGATTGTTTTTGGTTTCCTATGAATACTTTATTGTAATTTCCAGGTCTCAGAAGAATGATGTTAAGGGAATGGTTATGTGAGTGAATCTGTACATTGCCTAAAAGGCTAATTTTAAATGAAAAAGTGTAAGCAAAGTCAGGGAAACAAGCATGTCAGATTGTCATTGATGACATCAGCCTCAGAATTTTGACATCATAATGGGAGGGAGCTTGACTACTGAGTAATCCTTAGGTTTCCAGGACTTAGTACTGTAGTCTGCCCAATGCGCTAGACAAGGTGGATTTTCATTCCCGAGAATGAAGGAAACAAGGTTTTCACACCAGTTCACAAACTACTCCAGGTTTAAGTGGCAATTCAAGGATCCACTGGACAATGTAGCCTCTGTAGTCTTTATTTTAAACAACAACAACAAAAAGGAGAGTTTATTGAGTGGACAGAAAAGCTCCCACAGAGGAAGGGCCCAGAGGAGGTTTCCCACGAGGTAGTTTTTTATTCCAGTGGTCACAGAGACTTGTTGGAGCTTGGGTGTAGCACAACCTAACATTTCATCACTTTGTTTTGTTTAGACACTTCTGGATGTTTTCAATATTATTTGAGAGACTTTCTGCTGTGTTTTTGTCAGGATATGAACATTGATTTAGGTAAGATGAAGGTCCATTTTGTAGAATCTATTAATTATCTAAATTTTTATGTTAATTTGGAGCCCAAATACTTCTTTGTAAATATCCAAGTTATTTGGGTTAATAAATATTGGGCTCCCAATTGTCTTATTTATGTGTGCCTGATTTTAAATGCTTGGTGATAAAATGTATCAGATTAATCTGAGACTTTGTTGCACAGTACACAATCATGTCTTAGGTAGAGAAAATCCTAGGGGATTCAACGGAAATACCCTTTGGCAAATGTAAATTGGTTTAAATTATAAGGGGA
>NW_007260020.1:0-1996 GCF_000164805.1 Carlito syrichta | reverse complement strand
GAACATATGGAACTCTTTTCTTTGTTTCCGTGATAAATCACTGAGAATGACCTATCGCATATCCATCAAATATTCTGCAAATCCTTATATCTGTCTTTTTTATGACTTCATAATGTCCTTTTGTGTTTATATACCATATTTATTTAATATATTCAAGCTTTGATGATCAACATGGTTGGTACTTTCTTGTTTGCGATTGTGATTATAGCTGCAACAAACATACTTCTGCATGTATCTGTTTGGAAACATGATTTTATTTCTTTCAGCACTATTCTCTGTAGGGTTCATACAAAGTCACATGATAGGTCGCTTTCTTGTCCCTGAAGAAACCGACACACTGTTTTCCAAAGATGTTGCTCTCGTTTTCAGTCCACCTGCAGTGTGGAAGCATTTTCACTTTTTCCCAAATCTTTACCAGCATATGTTATTGTTTGTGTTATTAATGATGGCCATTCTCACCGGGATTATGTGGTATTTCAAGTTGGTTTTCAATTGCATGTCTTAGATAATGAGTGAGGCTAAGCCCATTTCCATGTGTCTGTAGGCTGCCTGCATCTCTTCTTATGAGAAGTTTCCAATTGTGTATTTTGCCCACTTTTTAAAGGGACTGTTTGTCTTTTTTTTGCTGGGTGTTTGACTTTCTTGTAGATCTTAGTTGTTATACCTTTCTCACATACATAGTTGGAGAATAGTTTGTGCCGTTGTGTGTGCTGTCTCCCTACTCTTTTGATGGTTTCTTTTGTTTTGCAGAAGTTTATGAGTTTGGTGTGATCCCAATTGTCCAAATTCTCCTTAAGCTTTGGGCATTTTAAGATCTGAAAAGGAATTAGTGTCCGGTTCCATTTTCCATAAAGGTACCTCCTGTGTTTTCTCAGATAGTTGTAATTTGGTGTTTTAGATTTAGATCTTTGACCCATTTAGTGTGAAGGCGGATGGTAACAGTGAGAGGTCCTGTTTCAATGTAGTTCATGTGGTCAGACTGTTCCCAGCACCATTTACTGAATATGTTCTTCATTCCCCAGTGGGTGTTGGAGGTTGCTTCCAAGATGAGTTGGTTGAGAATTAGAGGATTTCATTCTCTGTCCTGATCCATCAGCCGATGGACCTATTCTTGTAGGAGGACCAGGCTGTTTTGATTATTGTAAATATATAGTAAATTTGCAAGCTGGAAAAGTGATAGCTCCTGCCTTGTATCTTTGGAAAAGTTTTCTTTTGGCTATTCGTGATTGTTTTTGGTTTCCTATGAATACTTTCTTGTAATTTCCAGGTCTGAGAAGAATGATGTGAAGTTAATGGTTATGTGAGTGAATCTGTAGATTGCCTGAAAGGCTAATTTTAAATGGAAAGTTGTAAGCAAAGTCAGGGAAACAAGCATGTCAGATTGTCATTGATGACATCAGCCTCAGAATTTCCACGTCATAATGAGAGGGACCTTGACTACTGAGTAATCCTTAGGTTTCAAGGACTTAGTACAGTAATCTGCCAAATGTGCTAAACCTGCTGGAGTTTCATTTTCAAGATTGATTGAAACAAGTTGTTCACACCAATCCACAAACTTCTCGAGTTGTAAGTGGCCATTCAAGGATCTACTGACAATGTAGTCTTTATTAAAAAAAAAAAGAAAGTAAGCAGAAGTTATTGAGAGAACAGAAAAACTCCCACAGAGGTAGGGCCCTGAGGGGTTGTCCACGAGGTACTTTATTATTCCAATGGTCACAGAGACTTGTTGGAGCTTGGGTGTAGCACAACCTAATATTTCATCACTTTGTTTTGTTTAGACACTTCTGGATGTTTTCAATATTATTTGAAAGACTTTCTATTGTGTTTCTCTCAGGATATGAATATTGCTTTAGGTAAGATGAAAGTCTATTTTCTAGGTTTTATTAATTATCTAAATTTTTATATTAATTTGGAGCCCAAATACTTCTTTGTAAAGATCCAAGTTATTTGGGTTAATAAATATTGGGCTCCCAATTGTCTTATTTTTGTGTGCCTG
>NW_007260019.1:746159-758582 GCF_000164805.1 Carlito syrichta | reverse complement strand
GCGCGCGGGCTTTTCGGAGGACAAAGAAGAAGGCTTATATGAGATGATTGCTATTTTTAAAATGGCTCCCAACACAGGTGCGCGCTACCATGCCCAGCTAATTTTTGATTTATCATAGAGATGAAGTCTAGCCAAGTTGCCTGGGCTGGTCTTGAACCCATGGGCCCAGGCAATCTCGTGTCCAGGCCTTTTTCAATGTTACCTGCATGCAAGTGGCCACCCTGGACTACTGATGATAGGCCCTGCTATCCATGGTCTCTACCTGGACAATTCCAAGGAACTTATAATGCTCTGTGAGGTCAGGGACGGCTTCAGTCATCTCTGTAACCCAGCACTTGGTGCATAGTAGGTTCTCAATAAACCTACTCACAATCACAGCTCATTGCAGCCTCAACCTCCTGGGCTCAGACGATCCTCCTGCCTCAGCCTCTCTTAGGGGGCACACGCCACCATACTTGGTTAATATTTTGATTTTTTTTTTTTTTTTTGTAGAGACCCGGTCTCACTATGTTGCCTGGGCTGGTCTCCAACTTCTGAACTCAAGCAAACCTCCTGCCTTGGCCTCCTAGAATGTTGGGATTTATAAGCATGAGCCACTGCACCCAGCCCATGCTCATGTTTAAAATGCTTCCTTGGGCTCTATATCCTTCTCCAGCAAGTACCCTGTCAATTTCTTCCTTGTCATGACCAATCTTTTTTAATAAGAGAATTGTCCCCACTCCATTTCATCACATCCCAAGCATGTCCCCTCTAGTCTGCTGAAGATTCCCTTGCCAAAGGCACCACGGTCACCAAATCCAGCAGCCATTTTTTCGTGCTTGTTTTATCTCTCAGAAGCTTTTGACATTGATCATTTCCTTCTCCTCAAAACCCACTCAACTGTGGCTTGTGGCCTTCCTGACAACACATTCCACTGGCTTTCCTTCTACCTCTCTGGCTGTTCCTTTAGAAACTGCTGCCAGAGCTTCTCACACCGTATGTCAGTGACTCTCATGGCCAGATCTTTCTTCTAAGTTTCACTCTCACCGTTATGGGACAGGTTGAATTGTTGTGCCCCCACCTCCCTGGGTTGCAACAAATGTATATGTTGGAGAGCTCACCCCCAGTACCTCAGAATGTGACCTTATTTGGAAACAGGACCACTGCAGATGTCATTCGTTAAGATGAGGTCACATTGGAGTAAAGTGACCTGAATTCAACATGATTGATATCCTTATAAGGACATGGAGAATGGCACGTGAACATGAAGGCAGCAATCAGGGTGGTGCTTCTACAAGCCAAGGGACCCCAAGATGGCCAGCAACCACCAGAAACTGGAAAAGGGGCCTGGAACAGACTCTCCCTCATACCCCACAGAGGGAAGCAACCCTGCTAACACCATGCCTCAGACTTCAGCCTCCAGAACTGTGAGCCAATACATTGCTGTTGTTTAAGCTGCCCAGTCTGTGGTTCTTTTCTACAGCAGCCCGGGAGATTTGTATGTTACCTCTCCAGTGGCTGCCTCTCTGGATGGCTCTGCAGATGCAGGTGGTCTCTACAGCATGTTTGTATTGGGTGCCTCTGTGCTCCACCTTCACCATTGCTGGAATCTGGCACTGGATCACAGAGACCGAGAGCTAGGAGTTGTCAGATTCACAACAGGGCGGCTCTAGAGAGGAGGTCCGTAAGCTCCTGCCCCAGGCCCCAGAATTTGTCTGGTTTCAGCCTTCCTAAGGCTTGTTTGTTCACGTCTGTGGATTTCATGAGACCCACAGAGTCTCCTTCCCATGCTTCCCCCACTTTTTGCCTTATATTATTAGCAGATCACTTAACACTCTGATTGTGAGTGACAGAAAACCCGAGTCCTACTGTGGGCTCCTAGCTCCCTCAGGGTGACAGGAAGGCATTATTGCAGTCTCCTTGTGCCTCCCAAACCACAGCACAGCAGCCTGGCACCACAAGGCCATTGCCAGTTTCTATAGTGGTACACCCTAAGATGGGTGAACTACCGAGATGTTCAAGGGGGTTCAGACAGTGGTTGGCCAAAAAAGAAGGACAAATATCCACTGTGGTCCCTCTTCCTTCCATCCTTTTCTCTTACTTTCTCTCACTTTAAAAACCTGTATTCTTTTCTGCTTGTGACAGCAATATATGCTCGTGATACAAAACATAAATATGACAGTATTTGTACACTATAGAAAATGAACGTTCCCAGTACTTCATGTCCCAGAGATCTCCATTATTGACATTTGGGTGCACAGTTTTCTGGATTAAAAAAATGCACACACTAACCCATACTGTTATTATATATATATATCTTTATTTCTAAAACTTCATATGAAATGTATTCCTAAAAAAAAAAGAAAAAAAAAGAAATGTATTACTATAGACATCTCCTACCCATTGACATCTGATATGCAACGCTGCAAATGCTGTCGATCTTATTCAGTGACCATCCTTGTACGTTGTTTTAAGAAGTTACACCGCTAATGGTATCTTCAGAAAAGATTCATTAAAATGAAATTACTGAGCCAAAGGGTGGTCACAGTTTCAAACGTGATGGGTGTTGCCACATTATCCAAATTCTTGGCAAAAGGTTGAGCAAACAACAGATAGGGTGGCTGTTCCTCCAGCCTCACCAGCACTGCCTGTTGTCAATCTTCTTATCTTTACAAATCTGGTGAATGAAAATGTTGAATTTCAACTTGCATTTCTTTAACTATGAATGAAGTTGAATGTCTTTTCATTTGTTCATTGTTATTGAGAAGTCTTGGACGGTGTTAGGGACTGGGTGAAGGAGATTTCCGCTAATCCAGTTCCAGCTCACTGGCCAGTTCCAGGAAATGGCCCAGCAGGCACCCTCATCACCCGCTCCTGCCCCCACGCCATGGAGTTCACTGGTCAAGGCACTGATGGTATCTGACCTGAAGAGACCAAAGAGTTATAAGAGCATAAATTAAGCCACAGTTTAATTTGCCAGAGAGGAAGCAAACACTCCCACTCCTGGTTCTCAGCTGATGTCATCCCTGTGGCTTCCTGGACCCATCAAGGCCCCTGGACACACAGATGAGGGGCGGAGGGGGGTTTCTGCACAGCCAGCTCCCTGGCACCGCCCAGCCTCAGCCCACATTCCATCTTCTCAGAGGCTCAGAGGGCACCCAAGCTAGCATGACCCTCCTCCCCCACCCCCAGCCCACCCTGGGTCCTTGCGTTGCACCTGGGGACATCTTCATAGCATTCAGTGCTGCCTGCAGTAGACAAGTGCATTTTTATTTGTCCCTTAATCCTTGTCTCTTGCCCATTATAAATCTTGCTGTATCCCCAAACTAGTAGCTGGCATGCTCATCCCTGGTTCTTAACTGATGTCACCTCCAGTGGCTTAGAGACAAATAATGCCCAACAGTTCTTTCTGCAGAGTGCTTGACATACCTTGTCTCATTGATTCCTTTTCTCCCCAAATTTTTAGTTGGCAGAATTTGAACATTAAGAAAATGGTAAGAACAGACAGCGAGCCTGCCGTCGTGCACCTCTGGCTCCCAAGCACAACTCTTCTCCCCTTTGCTGCTTTATGCTCCCTAGTCTCTGTCTGACCAGGTCCGGGCAGGTCATGGGCTGCGCAGAGGAGCAGGTGTGCGGTATCTCAGTAGACTAGGCACCCTGCCCCATCTCTTGTAACTCTTGGGGGCTTTAGCCATCCATGGGAGTGGGAAGGCAGCTCTGTTTCTGCCTCATTTTGTGGGGATCCACTTGCAGCTAGGCTGGGCAGGGGAGAGACAGCTGTGGCGCTAGTGGAGGAACAAGAGGCAGTGTCCAGTCAGGTGTGTGAGTTAGGGGGCAGCAGAAGTTGAGAAAACATCCCACGTGGATGCACCAAGCTCATCAGAGGAGACTTGGAGAGGAGCCACAGCTCAGCAGCAAAACATCTGAGTCATCGAATGTTGCAACAAAGACCCTCTTTTCTTGTGCACTCCACCCAAGAATTATTTCCTGCCAATTGCAGCACTTGTGGCATTGTAACTGTGTGAACAGGAGTATTTGGAGCAGACCTAGCTCCAGGAGTACTCAGGAGTTTGGAGCAGACCTAGCTCTTCTCTGGATCAGTGCTCTAACCTCAGCTGGCCTCGCTGGGTCTGAGGCTCAACACTTGGAAATACCTGGATGGGGCAGATGGAAGGACCAGGAGACCCAGGGGGGATGGAGTGGGACTGGGGATGGGAGACCCACCTCCTCATATCATGGGTCTATAGGCTTTCTCAACAGGCAGGGTGGACCCCCATCACCAGAGTCAGAGGACAGCAAAGGGAGAAGATACAAGTGCTCTCAACGAGAAGGCCTTGGGTTTGGGGATAAAGGTATCTTCTTCCCCTCTGAGCTAAGTCAGGTCATTCTGAATGAGATTTGCCAGCCCAGGTGTCTGAGGCACAGGGTATCTTCCAAATCAAACCAGGCCTTGCAAAAGTCTAACCAAAAGGCCTATAATCACCAGGAAGTTGTGACTGAAAGTAGAAAACTGTAGTCTAATAAAATATGTTAACAGCTGGAGAATGTGTGCCTCAAGACAAAGGTGGTAATTTATATTTATATATAATATATATAATTTATATTATATTAAATATTATATTAAATAATATATAATTTATATTAATCAGGGAAAAAGTCACGAAACTATCATTAATGGGAAAAAGAGGGTGGGTCAGAGAAAAGAGTAAAACATAAGAAAAGGGCTCTCAAATGCAAGGATTTGGCAAGTTTCTTTAGCACAGACCAAGTCAGAGAGACACCAGGTGTTCCAGTTATCTGAGACGTGGAGACCCCTGCCTTTCCCGGCCCCTTCTGCCCTGCCCCCAATACTGAGGCCCTGAAACAATGTGGGGGAAAAGCCAGACAGGGAAGTATTAGGATTCTTCACTACTAATGTGCAGGTGGCTGGGAGTTTCTCATCAGCTTCTGTCTTAGTCCATTTTCTGTTGCTATGACGGGATACTCAAGGCTGGGTAATTTATAAAGAAAAGCAATTTCTTATAGTGCTGGAGGCTGGAAAAATCCAAGGACATGGTGGCAGCTTCTGGCAAGGGCTTTCATGCTGCATCATAAGATGGCAGAAAAGGGGAAGGGGAAGTGAGTGCAAGAATTAGCCCATCAATGGCCTTGGGAGCAGCAGTAATCCCTCGTAACAACCTCATCACTTCTTAATGACCCCATCTCCCAACACTACTACACTGGGGACCAAATTTCCAACACTTGAATGCCGTGGACACTCTCGCTTCCCTGTAGCTTCCCTGTCTAACCCCTGAGTGCAGGGCCATTCTGCCTCTCTGGTCTTCTCCACAGGCCCTGGACCCCATTTCCAGCAGACCCTTCTTTTTTTTTTTTTGAGTTAGAGTCTCACTCTGTCACCCAGACTGGAGTGCAGTGGCCACTTCCGGCCACCGTAACCTCAACCTGCTGGGCTCCGGCAATCCTTCCACCTCAGCCTTCCAAGAGGCTGGAACTACAGGCGCGTGCTACCATGCCCGGCTAATTTTTTGATTTATTGTAGAGATGAGGTCTCACCAAGTTGCCTAGGCTGGTCTCGAACCTGCGGGCTCAGGCAATCCACTCACCTCAGCCTCCCAAAGCACGGGATTACAGGCTGAGCCACCGAACCCGGCTTCCAGCAGACCCTTCCGAGGCCTTCAGTCTCACTCTGAAGCTTGGTTCAGTTGTCTCATCCCTCATAGTTCCTGGCTTCTCCTTCCCCTTTCCCAGGCCAGCTACTCATTGAGCTATGGCCAGGTCATGTTTCCTGGCTTTGGCCCCCTCCCCTACGTTGGGGAGGTGAATCAATCTCTCTCTCGCCAGCTCTCTCTCTTTCCCCCTTCCTCACCACCTTTCTAATTTACTTTCTAAATAAACTATATTTTCCAATCTACAAAAAGAAAAGAAAAAAAAAAACAAAACAAAACCAAAAACATCCACTCCACCTTTGCCCCTTAGATTGGATCCTACCTGCTGAATCTAGAGTTTACTATTCTCCTGTGGTCTTAGTGCTACTGTCCTACCACAAGGGCCCCGTGTTTATCTTGGTTGTTCCAACTCCTGTTCTGTCTAACCTTGGCTCTGTCTTCCCTTCAATAAGCTCCTTGGTAGAGGTCATGCTAACAGTACCTCCCCACCACATATGAATCATCTAGACTTCTAGTATATGTTTGATTTGGTAATCATCTACTTAGTTTTTTAAGCAAGAGTCTTTTCTATTTGTCTGTTTTTGTTTTTTTTTGAGTTGGAGTCCCACTCTGTCGCCCAGACTGGAGTGCAGTGGCCACTCCCGGCCACTGCAGCCTCGACCTGCTGGGCTCCGGCGATCCTTCCGCCTCAGCCTTCCGAGTAGCCGGAATTACAGGCATGTGCTAGCACGCCCGGCTGATTTTTTGATTTATTGTAGAGATGAGATCTCGCTGCCCAGGCGGGTCTCGAGCCCGCAGGCTCAGGCAATTCACTCACCTCAGCCTCCCAAAGGCGTGGGATTACAGGCTGAGCCACCGAGCCCAGCTGTTTGTTTTTAAGAGACAAATCTTGCTCTGATGCCAGACTTGAGTAGAGTGATGCAGTCATAGCTCACTGTAACCTCAAGCTCCTGGGCTCCAGGGTTCCCTCTGTCTCGGTCTTCTGAGTAGCTGGGAATACAGGCATGAGCCACCGTGACCAGCTAACTTAAGGGGAGATTTCCAAGTTCAACCATAGTGTCTGGAGAATACCATCCCTGATCTCTGCCTTTACTTTTTAAAAATCCAACGCTGCTATATCTTAGGAAATAGCTGTTAGTTGAGTTCTATTAACTTCCTTTCTTATTTCTGCATTTCTGTGTTCCCTTATGTGGACAGGGCTCCTAAAGATGGGTGACGGGTAGCTGTGTGCTTCTCAACATTCAGGTACAAGAACTGGCACCTTCCTTACATTCCTGAGTTATATCCAATTCAAGCACTCACTCGTGAAGGTATATGAGAACTTTGCCATGAGTCCATTTCTGGGGGCCCCTTTTCCCAGAAGATTAAACAAGGACCCCAGGGCTTACTCATGTCCTGAAAAAGAATGCTCACCCTTGGGCTGTGGGTTGCTGTCTTGCTGTTGCTTCTGTTTGATGCATTCGCAGCCTCTTTCACTCTTTAGGGTTTAGACCCCTCACCCTTTACATGTGGGCACACAGAGCCCCCCTCCTGCTCACCCTTTCAGAGCCACCCCCCAGAGGCAGCCTCCACACATATCCACTCACCCCTTCCCAGTCTGGGGCCCACCACCTTCCTGGCCCTTGTGGGACCACCTGTCCCCACCAGCTTCCTCCAGCCTCGGGCTATTCTTGAGACTCTGTCCATGGACTCTTTCTCTATTCCAAACCTCCTGTACTACTATGATTATTTTATGAGTCTAGGCTATTAAAAACAAAACACTCAACTCTCCCCTGGGACTAGGCACAACTCCATTTCCAGGACAAGAAAGTCAGACTGCGCTCTTTAGAGGAGGAAGCAAAAAAGATCCCTTTTTGGGTGAGTCAACAGGAAAGTAACATGGCTATTTTAAATCATCAGTTGGATATTTTCCTTACTGCTGTCAGGAATAGGGATGATGAGTCGCTCAACTCCAGGGATGTCACTTACATCAGAGACCAGACAAGTGGTGTCACCCGGGGCTATGCAGCCCACAACCTGCTTGTTGAATGCGCAACCCTGGTCCAGAGCACCCCCTCTAGCACCTGTGCCCAGATTCCATTGGGTTGCCAGACTACAGAGAAAGATGTAGGGGTCTCCTTGACAAGACCCTGACTATCTGCTCTAGGCCTGACTGTGCAGAGCTCAGTGAGGGCAAAGAGACTGCTTTCATTTCCAACCCACCAGATTCTGGTTCCACGTGGATCTAAAAGCTCAGTCCTCCTGGGGAAGTCAGGCCCCTTCAGCAAGGCTGGATGCCAGGCTAGACAGCCGGACTGCAGGCAGCAGGCAGTCCTGGGCTACTCATGGTTGATAGATGCAGACCTCAGCAGCCCACAGACCCTGTAGCTAGGGGTTGGTCTTTCAGGCCCTGCCCTCGGCTCTACTGGACCTGAACTGACCTCGCTGCCCCTGCCTGTCCTAGACCTGGGGTTCTCCTACTCTCTCAGGCCCTGTCCTGCTTCTGTGATGATTTCCTCTCACATGCCTCTACCTATTCTCTCAGTCCCTCCACCTACCTCAAGATAAGTGGCACTGCTTCTGACCCCTGTCTCAGATGTTGGAAGGATCCTACGCATTCAAGGACTTGCCCATGTGAAAGAGGAAGGAGGGGTCTTACATGACCCCTGTGTCTCCCCAGGGACACCCACACCCCTCACAAGGAAGCAGTGTGAGAAGCCAGGTATCCTCCACATCCTGCTCCCAGATTGTAGCCACTCCTACCTGGTGGGCCAGATGACAGGCACCTCATGGCCAGGTGCTCCCTTGGGTCTTAATCTAATCCATGTATCCCCTTTCTCTGGGGACTCAGGGGCACAACCCCCCTCCTGCTCAAACATCCAGCCCTCAATGGCCCTAATGACCCAAGACTGGCAATGGCAGGAAGAACTCACAGTCGGGACTTGCTTTCCATGGGCATTTTGTGCCAACCTCTCCCATACCTGTTGGACCCAGCTTCAAAGTTGCAAACCAAGTATGCCCCAGAAAGAGACTGAAATTCCCTTAGTCTCCAGAAAGTGGGTGTTGTGAGACCAGAGCCTCCTTAACTAGGTTAGTAACACTGGTAATAGCCATGGACTTAGGAAAGATGAGGAACACGTGACAATACAACACATTGCTACTAGCACCGTGCCTATGGCTTGGCTGGGCAGGAAGGAATCATGACAGCACTGCTCTGGGTATCAGACCCATGCTTTCAAACGGTGAGAAGATCCGGGCAGACTCGGCACAGTTCTATATGGGAATGAGCATAGTGTCATCACCAGCCCGTCAAATACAAGGGGCCAGAAGGCTGGAAAGAGACGGTTACAGCCCATGGCCAGGTGGAGTGAGGGGGCCCTCTGGAGATCCTCCCGGGGCACCGCACGTGGGCATCAAAACGACCCAGCTTTTCAAAAGACAGTAAAGCAAAAATGCAAAGAAGTAGAGAAAAAGAGGTATTCTCTCCAAAGTAAAAACCAAATCCATCAATTAGTGAAGGACGAATGTCTGATAAAGAGGCTATTGAAGGTCTCTGGCTTCAGGGAAAATTTATTTAGGAAAATAATTGAACCAGGCATGGTGAATCGTGCCTGTAGTCCCAGCACTTTGGGAGGCCAAGCCAGGAGGATCGCTTGAGACCAGGAGTTTGAGAGCAGCCTGGGTAGAGCCTAACTCTACAAAAAATTAAAATTAAAATAAAAAGTTGGGCATGGTGGCACTTGTCTGTAGTCCCAGCTACTGGAGAGGATGAGGTGGAGTGATATCTTGAGCCCAGGAGCTTGAGGCCACAGTGAGCTATGATGGTGTCACTGCACTCCAACCTGGGCAACAGATGCTGCCATTAAAAAAGAAAAAGAGGCCGGGCTTGGTGGCGCAGCCTGTAATCCCAGCACTTTGGGAAGCCGAGGTGAGCGGATTGCCTGAGCCTGCGGGTTCAAGACCTGCCTGGGCAACTTGGCGAGGCCTCATCTCTACAATAAATCAAAAATTAGCCGGGTATGGTAGCGTGTGTCTGTAGTTCTAGCCACTTGGAAGGCTGAGGAGGAAGGATTGCCAGAGCCCAGCAGGTCGAGGCTGCGGTGGCTGGGAGCGTGCCACTGCACTCCAGTCTGGGTGACAGAGTGAGACTCCAACTCAAAAAAAAAAAAAGAAAAGAAACAGTTTGCTAAAATTTCCAAATTTAATTCTACAGAAGTTGGTATCTGGCTGTTCTTTTCATAATGCAGACTGAGAGAACTTCCCCTGCTGTACACACCAGGAATGTTACCCAGATTATGCTACACAAACATGTGACCCAAATACCTCTTTAGTTCTTCAGGATGCAGAGTTGCCCTTTGCTGAATCTAAGTAGGTAGAAATATTCCAAGGGTAGAAAGGTGGAGGAGAGTCAGACAAATGGCAGGCGGGGAGGGGGCTGGGAGGGGGAAGCGGTGTTGACAGTGTGAGTTGGACAAGTCTCTGTCCTAATTATACAAACGGTGAATTCTTCAGCCAAGTAGTTGTTGACCACTACTTAGTTCTGGCTCAAGTGAACTAAAATCCTTTCTAGAGGTAAACATCTGAGGGATGATTCTAATATCCCTGGCCATCTTGGGACTAAGGTCATGGGTCCACCAAGGTCCACCCTCCTCCATAACGGAGAGACATTTCTATTACTGAAGACTCATCAGAGACTCCAGGTCACAGGGGCCAAATCTTGTGATCATTTTGTGATCACAAGAGCCCATTCTGCATTTCAGAGTTATAGATCCATACAAATAACTTGACGGGAATCTTGAAGCCCAGTTTGGGAGATCAATCATTGTTAATTTAATTTAATTAATTAATTTTTTTGAGTTGGAGTCTCACTCTGTCACCCAGGATGGAGTGCTGTGGCACACTCATCCACCGCAGCCTTCACCTGCTGGGTTCAGGCCATCCTTCATCTCAGCCTTCCAAGTAGCTGCAACCACAGGAGTGTGTCACCATACCTGGCTAATTTTTTGATTTATTGTAGAGATGAGGTCTCACCAAGTTGTCCAGGCTGATCTCAAACTTCTGAGCTCAGGCAATCCTCTCACCTCTGCCTCCCAAAGTGCTGGGATGACAGGCGTGAGCCACCATCCCCGGCTATCCATTGCTAATTTTAAAAGTTTTGCTTTCATTGCTAATCATTTTTGTTTCATGATGAGCTTCCTATATTTAAGGGGAATTCGAGTTTACTGTTTTACCATAAAGACTTGCGGGGAATGAGAGTTTTTAGGGTAGCAGCCCCCAACTGCTTTGTGTGTAGATTCCTTTGAGACTCCAGTGCAAGTTAGGAACCCTCTCCCTAGTAAATACACATACATTTCGGTCTGCCTGAAGTCCACCCATCAATAGCAATATTAGGACCCCAGCTGGTTTATTGATTCCGCTGTGTTTTTGCCCATGAAGCTTTCACAGGCCAATGGAGGGCTATTTTCCACTTGTCTCATCAGAGTCCCAAATTGAGATTATGGGTGACTTATCTGCAACCAGATTTAAATACCATGACTCAGACAGTGTGAAAGCTAGCCTGGACATGGCACTCGAGAATTAAAACACTGTCATATTCAGCCAGAACTTTGACATTTCTACAAGAAAAATATATTAATTAAAACAGGCAATGATGCTATCGTTAATTTTAAGGAGTTCTTCATAAGAATGATTGAGAAAATATATTTCAAAAGTTGAAGGGCGGCAGGAGCAATGGCTCATGCCTATAATCCCAGCACTTTGGGAGGCCAAGGTGAGAGGACTGCTTGAGCCCAAGAGGTGGAGACCAGTTTGGGCAACATAGCAAGTCTCCACAAATATTTAAAAAGTAGTGGGGCTGGGGTGTGCATGCCTGTAGTCCCAGCTACTCGGGAGACCGAGGCAGAAAGATTGCCTGAGCCCAGGAGGTTGAGAACTGATCGTGCCACTGCAACAGAGTTTGACCCCGACTTAAAAGAAAAGAAAAGAAAAGAAAAGAAAAGACAACCTCACCAAGGGTTATGATGACTTATTCACCCTGAACAGGTCTGCTTGGCCTGTCAAAACCTCCTTCCCCTTAGGAGTCTGGTCCGATGCCTCAATGCTTGCTGGGTGCAGAACACACTTGCTCCTTGGGTCTATGCCTGTGAGAGGGTTGGGCAGTGAGGCGACACTCCAGGGACCTAAGAATTCTGCTCTTCCCCAGCTTCAGAGTCTGTAACTGGAGGTGCCCTCGGGAGGGCGGCGGCGGGGGGGGGGGGGGCAGTTACGACAGGCCTATTGCTGGACTTTCAGTCCCCAGCGAAGTCTCCCCGACACCCTTGTCTCCCCGACTTTTCCTGCCTGATCGTGGGGGTTTTCTAGGCAGCACCGATTCCATACAGGTCCTAGCTGGCTGTGGGCTCTCCCTGGGACAGCTGGGCTCAGCGAGTCGAGGCTGGACTCCAGTGCTCGGATCGGGTCATCCTTTCGCCGGGACCTGGCCCCAGGGCACGTGCTGCCGAGCCAACAGGGCTGGATCGGCACCATGCAGCTCTCCCGCACAAATCAGAACCTCCCCGAGTTGTATCGTCCACATCTTCACGCCAGAACGTAGTAGTTCGCCCTTGTGGTCACGAGAGGGCAATCGTGTGTAAGGAGAGGCAGAGTGCTTCTAGAAACCGCAGGCGGCCAGGTTGGGAGAGGCGGCCCCAGGCGCCGACCTTCTCCCCGGCGGGCCCCCGAGCGCGGTGCCCCGCCCTGGGCCTCCCACGCCCCCACGATCACCAGCGGGGCCCCCCCCCGGGTCACCAGGGCCCAGGCG
>NW_007260019.1:728552-746087 GCF_000164805.1 Carlito syrichta | reverse complement strand
CCCAGCCGCCGAGTCTGGCGGCGCCTGGGAGGCGGCCGTTAGGGATGCGCTCTGGGCGGGCCCAGGGTGAGCCCCGGGAGCGAGGGGGAACACGCGCCGGCCGAGCGGGCCCCAGGCGCTGGCCCCAAGCTCAGGGTCAGGGCCAAAAGGCGGCCCCGGGGCGGGGCGGTTTGAGGGCAGAACGGGCTCCTCGCAAAGCCCGAGAGGCTCGGTGTGGTCACGGCGGTCGCAGCTTGAGCAATTAAGTATTATTTTAACTGACACGACGAGAATAATAAAAGCTCTACACGTGCGTGGGAGCTTGGTGTGCATTCGCTCTGCTCTGCGAACGTGCTGGTTCCTCGGGGTCCCCGCAGGACTTCAGGGTTGAGACTTCTCAGGCCATCGGTGTCACACCTGTGACAGAAAAGCTTCACACACACACACACACACACACACACACACACACACACACACACACACACACACACCCCCCGTCTCCGAAGCCAAATCAGGGAAAACAAAGATGCAAAGGCTGCATTTTTGCCCGATTCAAAACAAAAATACAGTTTTAGTACTACAGGAAACAATACTTATTCTCACAACTTTGAATGCCTACTTAATTGGATGGTAGAATGTTTGTGAGGAAAAGACGTTGCTTTTGAGCCCCTAATATGTGGATTAAAGTCTGGGGCAATTTGAAACCTGGAGGTCATTTTCTAATCTTATCTCTGACATTCATTCACAAGATACAGAGGGAGTCAAAAAATGTGTACACATTTTAAGAAAGGAAATACTATATTAAAGTTGTAATACTCAATATATACAGATAACAAAAGATGAATCCAAGTCATGTTTGATTTCTGCAATTACAAGAGGTACTCAAAGTGGTTGCCATCAGCGTCCAGACACTTCAGATTACAGCGAACTAAAGCAATACATAGATAACATCACTTCAAATGTGTATACTTTTTTTGGCACCCCCAGTATGTCCCTCTGTGTGTCATGTCGTCCCTGAAACATTTTCATGTGGTGGATGGCTCCTCACCCTGCCCTGGTGATAGCTCAATTCAGGCTTCAGGTCTGGATGAGGGAAAACGCCTGATCATAATTACAAAGAGTCCCAAGCAGCTCCTGTGGCTTTAGCCAGAGACCACAGCAGCTGCTTGACCTTCAGAATCTCAAGAGCTTTTTTCTTTTTTTGAGTTGGAGTCTCACTCTTTCGTTCGGGCTGGAGTGAAGTGACATGCTCACAGCCACCGTAGCCTCGACCTGCTGGACTCAGGCGATCCTTCCGCCTCAGCCTTCCAAGTAGCTGGAACTACAGGCGCGCGCTACCACGCCCGGCTGCCTTTTTGATTTACTGTAGAGATAAGGTCTTGCCAAGTTACCCAGGTTGGTCAAGAACTTCTTGAACCAAACCTTTACATATGGCTGTGGTTCTACAGACATTAGTGGTTGTCACACTGGAAGTGAGAGGTTAGATACTGGGATGCTGCTAAACATCCCACAAATGCACAGGACAGTCCCTGTGATAAAGAAGTATCCGGTTCAAGATATCAACAGTGTGGGAGTCGAGAAATTGAAACGGTACAGTTTTTGGCTCCTGAACTGCTCTGTAAAAACTGTCAGTCCATTATTATTCCTGTGCCTGTTCTCATGCGGTCTGTTAGCTACCTCTTCCACGTCTAATGTTAACTCTCCTCGTGACCACTTTTCAAACAATTGTGCCAATTCCTGTCACTTCAAGTTCTGTAACATGGGGACAACAGCAAAAACTGCAGTGGACACTGGCTAGCTGGCAGGGTCCACTTGCCAGCTCAGTGAGCGTTCTAGACCATTCCATGCCATGGGCCTTTGGTCACCCACAAGATGAGAACACTCATTAAGATGCACCCAGCGTCTCGTTGTGTCATGCTGTATTTTTTAATAGTGAAAAGACCTATATCTAGAATTAGCCAGCTAGACTCATTTTAGATGATCCCGGTCTTCAAAGACTTTGTTTTGGCTTCCGTTTTGGGAAGAGCAGGAACTTTCTTCTTTGCCTTTGGTGCCGTCTTGTGAAAAGCATGCCATGCTGTATTAATATTAGTTAATGAGATGTTTAGACCGCAAACGTTCGTTGAATGAGTTTAAGAATAAGTGAGAAAATGACCTGGCTTTATTGTCTAAGCACAAATGCTTGCCGGGTTGCATTAGGACAGGTGCTGGCATCTACTGCCACCTGGGGGCGCTGTTCGCTCTACTCGTCGCAGGGATTCTCCCTCAGTGGCCTGCGAACCTGTCATCAACTGGTATGTTCAGTCCATCAAAATCTTTCCTAAGGTCCTGTCAGTGGGCTCAGGGAGCCGCTGAGCTGGGATGTCTCTGCAGATTCCCTGTCCTAATGAGAAAACAGTAATAGAACATTTCTGAGCAGGTCAGCCAACGACAAAAGTACACCCTAGGGCTCACTTTGCAGTTCAACATGAATAATTAATTGTGTGTATTATTTTATATCCCTCTGGTCTGCAGAATGTTCACTTCACATGACATTCTTCACCTCAGAATCGAATTCTACCATTCCAGAGAACTTCTGACCCTGTAATTCCACTCGCAGAAATTTCTTCCACAGAAACACTTCCACAAGGGCACAAAAGTGTATGTGCTGGGATGTTCATTGCAGCATTGTTTGTACTAGTAAAACATTAGAAACTATTTAAACGTCCATCAGTAGGAGAATAATGAAATCATAATCGTCGTGGCATCTCCATATTGTGGAATTTCACATAAGGAATGCGGTGGAGCTCAATATGTCAATTCATTAAGAAGCAAGTTATGGAATGTATTAAGCAATCCCACTTTTGTTAAAAAAAAAACCAAACAAAAAAAAACTCTTCAGAAGCCGGGCTTGGTGGCTCAGCCTGTAATCCCATGCCTTTGGGAGGCTGAGGTGAGTGGATTGCCTGAGCCCGCTGGTTTGAGACCCGCCTGGGCAACTTGGTGAGACCTCATCTCTACAATAAGTCAAAAATCAGCCAGGCGTGGTGGCGCGCGCCTGTAATTCCAGCTACTTGGAAGACTGAGGCGGAAGGATCGCTGGAGCCCAGTGGGCCGAGGCTGTGGTGGCCAGGAGCGGCCACTGCACTCCAGTCCACTCCACTGGAGTTTCACTCCAGTGAAACTCCAACTCAAAAAAAATAACAACAACAAAAAAAGCAGTTCATCAGTATTAATTTTTCTTATATTTAAGCAGCGCTTAGAAGCACATAAATAGTACACCAGATTCTAAGGAAAAATTATTTTTAAAATCTAAGTGTTATTTACACTGAAATAGCCTATGTGTTATTTTTATAATAAGAAGACCTGTGATAACTTCTGTTGTTTTAGGAACAAAAAATTAGATCAACTTTGGTTTTTTCCTTGGCCAGTGCGAGTTGAGTTTTATGTGACTTATGGGTCCTGTTGCCCTCCAGGGAGAAGGCTAATGCATGCGGCAGTGGTTTTGGCAGGACTGTAACTGAAGGCATCATTCTCATCCAAAAGTCAATTTTTTGGCCAGAGCTAGATTTTCTTGACTGCAGATTTTGGTTCCATCAGAAGGAACCAAAACATATTCCTCTCTCTGCCTGGCACAGTGGCTCACACCTGTAACCCCAACATTTTGGGAAGCAGAGGTGAAAGAATTGCCTGAGCCCAGGGCCAAGGCCAGCCTGGGCAACTTGGTGGGACCTCATCTCTACAACAAATCAAAAAAATCAAGCAGGTGTCGTGGCCCATGCCTGTAGTCCCAGCTACTTGGAAGGCTGAAATGGAAGGATCTCCTGAGCCCAACAGGTTGAGGCTGCAGTTGCCATGAGTGTGCTACTGCACTCTAGCCTGGGTGACCGAGTGAGACTCCAACTCAAAAAACAAACCAAAAAAATTCCCTTCTCATTCCCAAAACTGGTTCTTAGGGCCACTGCCTTTGTGAGAAAGTCTGGGGGTCTCTCACACAGGAACTTCCAAAGAGAAAGAGAGCTCACAAGGAGACTCAGCAGAAGATACAAGCTGGGGACATCGTTCATTTCTATTCCCAGTACCTAGCATGGAGCCTGCTGTGTAGTTGACGTTCAATGATTGTTAAGTGAATTTGTGGAAGGGAGAATGAATCTTAGAACCCTGCCAGCTCCATTTCATGTATCTTGTGAAATTGGGGTGTCCGTGAAGCTGGCTCACAGTTCCTGGTGGATGAGTCCTGGCTTGTTTCCTGGGCTCCCCACTTTGAAAGCACCCAACCTCATGCACAGATGGCCCTGCCACCCGGGCAGCTCCTTATGATATCTGAACACAGGAGCACACACCATCCCTGGATTCAGAAACAGTACCCAAGAGTTGATCTGACATGTCCTAGCAATTTGAAGCATGTCTTGGTTACCCAACAGCTAGACGTAAACATTAATCACCTTGCATAAATAATGGTGAGTGGTGTTAATGGCCAAAACAAAATCAAGCACTTCTGGGATAGCTTTGGGGCCAGGGTGCCAAGAAGGGGCCTAAGTGGACTGAGTCCCAAATCTAGGCCCACCCAAAGGCTAGTCCTCTCTCTGTTTCCAGGAAGGGGGAAAGCCCCAGGCTTGTGCTCTTACGGCTGAGCTCCCGATTCCCCTTTCTGGTTGGAGATCTTGCCAGCCTCTGTCCCTGACCAAAGTAACATGATGAGGGCTTTGCTCCACCCCAACCCTTGCTCTGGGCTTCTGGGCCTTGCTACCCCTGCAACCAAAATCTCAGCTTACAGATTCCACACACCTGGTGTCTTCCCTATTCTCTGTGAGGTAAAAATTCTAATGCAGATATCCTAAATGAGACTTAGCAGCGGGGCCTGGTTAGATGTTTAATGAAAATGCCTGTGTTCAATTAAACATTAAGAAAGATTTTAAAAAATGAGACTTCATCCCACCCTGTCTCCTAGTTCCACTCCATAAGCACCATTAACTGCTTCTTGTGTATCCTTCCAAAAATCTTCCTGCCTATATGAGCACACACACCAAACCCCACACACATATCTTTTGGTAAACAAATGGGCACACACTATACACCTTGTTGATGGAATGATGCCAAACTCTGCGAAATATTTTAAGATGGTTTATTCTGAGCCAAACTTGAGGACCAAGGCCTGGGAACACCCATCCTTGGGATGATCTGAAAATATGTGCCCACCTTGATTGAAAGGTGGCTTGGTTATGTACATTTTAGGAAGGCAGGAGTTGTAAGAAACCATAAATCAATACATGGGATATCTTCATTGGTTTGGCCCAGGAAGGAGGGACATTTCCAAACAGGGTGTGGAGGAGCTTTCAAGTTTTAGGTGGATGCAATGATTTCTTGACTGGTCATTTGTAATTCCTATCTAAGGAATTTCGGAAATCAGTAGAGGCGATGCTTTACTGAGATGGGGCAGAGGGTGGGCAGGAAAACTCCAGGTTTGTTGATATGTAGATGAAGTCTTATGTGTGGCAGACTTCAGAGCGGATAGACAAGTGTTTTATAATGTTCCCAGAGTCAGATGGCCCACAAGAGAAACTTTGCGAGGTCATAAACTACTTTGAGTTCCTTCTTTATTTGTTATATGATATTATGCCAGAGTCAGGCTGGTAAACAAACTTTTTTTTTTTTAATTGGAGTCTCACTCTGTCCCCCAGGCTGGGGTGCAGTGGCACACTCATGGCCACTCCAGCATCAACCTGCTGGGCTCAGGTGATTCTTCCGTCTGAGCCTTCCAAGTAACTGGAACTACAGGCACGCGCTACCATGCCTGGCTAATTTTTGATTTATTGTGGAGATGAGGTCTCACCAAGTTGTCTAGGTGGGTCTCAAACCCGCGGGCTCAGGCAATCCACTCTCCTTAGCCTCCTCAAATGCTGGAATTACAGTTTGAACCACTGAGCCTGGCCAGAAAACAAACTTTAGTATGTAGTAAGTCCCCTACATATGAATGAGTTCTGTTCTGAGAGCGCGTTGAAAAGCCCAGTTTGTTCAAAAGTCCAACAAGGTTAGCCTAGGCACCCAACTAACACAATTGGCTATGTAGTACTGTATTGTAATAGGTTTATAATGCTTTTCACAGAAACAATACATAACAACAAACACAAAAATAATCCTAATTTTGATCTTATAATACAGTACCTTGAAAAGTAAGTCATATAGTACATACAGTACACCAGCTGGCATACAGGGACGGGCATCGAGTGAACAGACAAGAAGAGTTACTGACTGGAGTGGGGAGAGGAGGTGGAGAATGGTAGAGCTGAGGGATCATCAGCAACAGGAGACAGAGGGCCAGCTGCAATTCCACTCACGCCTGATGTTGATGGCGCAGGTTCTGGTTCCTTGCTGGATTCAATTCTATCTACCCTTTGGGAAAACGATTTGGTGATGTCTGGGTAGTAACTCTTTTTTTTCACATCCTAGATGGCGTAGAAGCAGTAGATTGCATTCTGAACAGCTGCTGCAACCTTTATGTACTGTTCTATGTATGGGTCCTGTGCCTTAAAGACTAACAGTGACCCTCGAATAATGCAGACATTCACATCTTCAAAAGTCCTAAACTTGAAGGTTCATATGTAGGGTACTTACTGTACAGGGTAATAAAACCCTGTCTGGTGAGTCCTTATCAGGTAGTGACTCCCCAAGCCTCTTAGTTAAGAATTTGTATAAGAGGAAGAAATGTCAAGTTTAGTCCTCACTCCACTTCTGTACCTTGCTTTCTTTTAACTTAATATACTGAGATTGTTTCAAATTAGCATATATGTACATGGCTTATTCTTATTAAAGAGTTGCCCATTAGTCCACTGTCTATGTGGCAAATCTTTGTCATTTTTTCCCAGGAGGCCTTTCCATTTATTCTCATAATAGTAGCCTGAATTTTGGGGGGAATCATGTGTTCCCCACTTTCAGTCCTTTGATTTGGGTGGGGATGACCCTGACCCAGCTCCAGGGTTGGACATATAACCCAGGCCTTACTGTAGTGATTGGTTTAGAGATGGACACAGAACCCATGCTGGGGCGGTGGCACTCAGGACCAGGACTTTAGTTGAACTATTCCAGTTGAATTATTTTCTGCTGGCTTTGTATCTGGGGAAACATAGGCCTAGAGTGCTGGAATCCAGCTTCCCACTGTGTAGAGTCTGAGAATAAAGCCTTCACTGAGAACAAAACCAACATATGGAGGGAGATGGTGCTGGTCTGCATGACAGAGCTGACATCTGGTCCAGGATGTACCCAGAACCCTCCCTCTACGCCCTGAACACTCAGTTGCATAAGCCAGTGAATTCCTTTTTTGCCAAAGCCAACGTGAGTTGGGCTTTCTGTTGCTTACCCTGGGAAGAGTCCTGATATAGAAACTGGCATCAAGGCTCATGCCTATAATCTCAGCACTTTGGGAGGCCAAGATGAGAGGACTTCCCGAGCCCACAGGTTCAAGACCAGCCTGGGCAACTTGGCAAGACCTCATCTCTACAATAAATAAAAAAAAAATTAGCTGGGCATGGTGGCGCGTGCCTGTAGTTCCAGTTTCTTGGAAGGCTGAAGCAGAAGGATCACCTGAACCCAGCAGGTTGAGGTTGCAGTGGCCAGGAGCGTGCCACTGCCCTCCAGTCTGGGTGACAGAGTGAGACTCCAGCTCAAAAAGAAAGAAAGAAAGAAAGAAAGAAAGAAAGAAAGAAAGAAAGAAAGAAAGAAAGAAAGAAAGAAAGAAAGAAAGAAAGAAAGAAAGAAACTGGCATCAAGAAGCGAGTGGGGAGGGAGGTAGCAAGTGGCCCTAGATTATGGAATTGGCTGAGTCAAGGCAAGGTGAAGACCCTTTTATTCCTGGCTATCAAGTTGGCGATTATTTAGTAATGAAGCAACTAATTAAATTGTTGCCACCCAGACTAGGTGTTCATCAATGCTGGAGAATGAGAGGCCAGGTAGATACATCTTATGAGCTCTTCTTGGCACTTTTGGTGAGATCCTACATTAAGAAAACAGATCTCAAGGAGATTCTGACACATGCTGCAACACAGTTGAAACTTGAGGACATTATTCCAAGTGAAATCAGCCAGCATGAAAAGATAGACACTGTTTTATTCCACTTACATGAGGTTATAGAGTAGTCACATTCATAGAGACAGAAGGTGAAGGGTGGTTGCCAGGGCTGGGGTGATGAGGAGTAGGAGTTGTTTATTAGGGATGGAGTTTCACTTTTGCAAGACGAAAGGAGCTCAGGAGATGGAGAGTGGTGATGGTTGCACAACAGTGTGAATGGACTGAGAACACTAAATGTGCACTTAAAAATGAAGAGGATACATTTTATGTTATATGTATTTTTCCACAATTTACAAAAAACACAGAAAGAAGCCAATTCTGCATTGTTAAGAAAGGCCCTATAATAAACATTTGCATACCTAACCCTGAATTGTACCCCACATCTTTAAAATTAAAAAAAAAAAAGAAAGGCCCTTTTGGCCTGTGGCCTTCAATCCAGTAGGATCCACAGTGAGAAAAGCAGTGCTCTCCACAGCAAGCTGAAGTTATTGTGAGCAAAGTCTGGGGTGCAGAAAACATAGAAAGAGAAACAATTAAATTCACAAACTCATCCTAGAAAAAGTGTTACCTCATTGCTGAATACCACTACTGCTACCTTCCAAATGACTCCCCTTGGGAAGCTATTCACTGATGCCAGCACCCGAGTCCACCTGCCAAAGTAATTCTGGAACTCTTTTTCTGGAATGGCCATTAGAGCTGTCGTATTATCTTTGATGTCCTAATTGTTATCAAAATGTCTTCCTTTCAATATTTCCTTTATCTTGGGATAAAGAAAAAAGTAATTGGGGGCTAGATCAGGTGAAGAGGGAGGGTATTCCAAGACAGTTATTTGTTTACTGGCTAAAAACTCCCTCACAGATAGTGCTGTGTGAACTGGTGCCTTGTCGTGATGCAAGAGCTCCTTTGAGACCATTTTTGCACACACATTTCTCATGCCAAAATTTTCAGTTAAGATTTTCCTAACGGTTTTTCTATTGATGTTTATTTGGCCTGCTATGCTTCTCACAGCCAATGGTTTTGATGCACAATTTGATGAAATTTTACAATGTTTTCATCAGTTCTGCTTGTTACTGGTCATCCTGACATCTCTTCATCTGTGACACTTTTTCTTCCCTCAGAAAAATGTTTAATCCACTTGTACACTGCCATTTTCTTCGTGGCATTATTCCCATAAACTTAGACTAACATGGCCCTGGTTTCACTTCTACGCTTGCCAAGTTTAACAAGAAATTTAATGTTTGTTTGTTGCTCTAATTCAAGCTCCGACATTCTCTCAACAGCACACAAAAACATGCAACAATAATCATGAACGCCATTCGGCAAGACACTGCCACACGTTGACACAAACTCAGCTCTGAGACACTGATATACCAAGGTTATGAAACCTTACTGAATTGTCTACAGTGCTGCCAAGGTAAGCACACAGTGGCAAGTTCACAAACTTAATTGTCAGTCCTTGCAAGGTTAGAGTTTAGGAGACTAATGATAGTAACTAACATTTGTCTCTTGTAAATGTTTCATACATGAACTCATCTACTTCTTACAACACTCTGTGAAGTTGGTACTGTCTTATAGATGAGGAAAATAAAGACATGGGGAAAGTAGATACATAAACCCCGATGGAGTAAGTGACAGAGCCAGGACTATGCTCTGGGCGGTCTAGGTCAGACCCAAGCTTCTAACCTTATCACATGGGCTCTGGAATTCCTGGACCTTTCTGTTTCTAAGCATCTCCTCTCTAGTGCCCACTATGGAAGGCAGAGGCCAAGACGGGGGCCCTGAGGGGCTGATCAGAGCACTGCACCCTGCCCCAAGAGATGGAAATTTCCAGGACAGATCCAAGAATCAACAGCTGCCCATTGGCAAGATCTTTGGCTTTGTTGTGCTCCATGGCATTGATGGGAAGCAAATAGCCAGGAAGCCCCAGGAATCCTAAGGGAATTATGTTGTCAGAGAAACCGACTCCTTCCTCACAGAGGCTGAGGCCTGCTAACCCCCCAGGGCCACCTCCAGGCCCTGCTGTACCAAGAGGAGTGGCAGTGCCTCTGTTGGTCCCGGATGCAGAAAGATGTGCTGTCTTGCTCACCCTCAGAGGTCTCTCCTCAGTCTCACAGCCTTTCACTCCTTCCCCAGAGTAGTCTGTGGAGCAGCTGAGGAAGGCTTTGACCATGCAAAATAATCTGTGGCTTGAATCCTCCAGATGTGCATGGACCCCAGAATGCACCGAGCTCTGTTCATTTCCTGGGCTGTAATATCCTGGATGACATTTCCTACAGTTGGCTCTGGTATCTGGAAAGCTCTCGGCCCAGGTCTCTTGACTATCCCCACTCTTTCTGCTTTGAGTGATCTGCTTGTGGGCGCTACTTGGGGTCACACATATAGGCCACGTGTTAGGGTTCAGCTGAGCATGAAATGGCTTTGAGTCACCATCTGACCTGGGAAGAGGGTTAGGAATGAATTGAAGAAGAATCACATCACCGGGAACCTGTGGCAAAGGACAGGACAGAGGCCTGGTCCTTACCTGCTGGAGTGACTGGTTCTAGCAAGAGGAGTCACAGTCCCAAGGGAAATAGAAATAAGCTTTAGAGAGGCGCAGCTTGCTCCAGTGGCGAGGCATTTCCTTAGTGGAAGGTTGCACCCCTTCCCCCCAAAAAGGGTGGCATCTACCTTAACCCAAGGTTGGGGGACCTTGAAACTGTGGCTTCAAGCAGAGTTGTGGGTCATATGATGATACTCAATGGACTTAGCAGGGAGAATTTGATTTTTTTAAACAAATTTCACTGTAAATGGACAAGTTATCATTGTATATATTTATGAGACAAAGTGATGTCACGATATATGTATACTATGTGGCATGAGTAAACAAAACTAATTAACACACACCACCTCAAATACCATTTTTGTGGTGAGAACATTGAAAATATATGATACTGTATATTATTATTAATTATAGTCCCTATGCTGTGCAATAGATCTCAAAAACCTTATTTCTCTTAACAGAAACTTTGTATCCTTTAAGCAACAACTCTCCATTTTCCTCACCTGCCCCCACCTGTGGATTAGATTGTTAACAGCTAATAATAGACTCTGTGAAGGAGAATGTGCCCAAATGCAACCACGTATTAAAACATCTTCCACTACCAGTACTTAGTGTTTGTTTTTCTTGTCTTGGTTTCACATGTTTTTCACTTTGTTGACTTATGGATGGGCCCATGAATGACATGTTTATATTTGTTATTGCAAGCCCTTTCTGAAAGGGCTAAGACCTCCCTGGCTCCCATGGACATGTGATGACAGGGGCCATGCAGTTGCAGATCTTAGGTGATGTCATTGACTTCCAGTGTGTGGCAGTGTTGCGGGGAGGACATGGGACTTCTCAAGGCTAGTCCAAAGGGATAGGTTGAGAGCCCCACAACCCGTCAAGAGGTTGGAAATGCCTGGTGTCCCAGTCCAGCACTGGCTCACCTCTCAACAATGCACACAACACGTGGTGGGAATGTTTCCTTCCAGGTGGGAGAAAGGTTGGCCAGGATGGCCTCTGCCTAAGCATGAGGCATTCATCTTCAGGAGTCTCATCCAATGACTATTTTTTAGAGGGGCTGTGATGGCTTGTGCTATATTGGGTCCCTGACACCCCGGCATTGAATGGGTTGCCTACGTCAGAGATGGTGATCCGGCAACCCAGGAAACGAATTGACCCTGCAGATGTGTTTTGTTTAGTTGCGGCTTGTATATCTTAGTGATTTGCCAGCATTAAATAGCAAGGTTTCACGTAACAACCCAGATCCCTGGCTCCTCTAGAAAATGGGGACATGCTGCTAACTATAGAGCCTCGTTCCCAATGATGACACCCTGCTGGCCTGAGCAGAGGGGCCTTTGCAGCCCTGGCAAGGGCTGTACCCCTTTCTGCAACATGTCTGTCCTTGGAGACTTGGGCTTGCGACTCTATGCCCTCCCTGGTCCAGTGAACACCAACATTCTGAAAATGCACAGGACCCATAGGGAAAAGACCGAGGATCCTGGTCTAACTGTCAGACATTGGAGAGCGGCAGGATAATGTGCTAACAGAGAATTTTTGTTTGTCTCTCTTCATATTTCCTAACTGCAAGCAATCCATCAGGCCTTGGATCTGCTTGCTAAAAGGCCTTTGGCAGTCACAGAGGACAGTAGCCTGAGAATGAGCTGGACAGTACTGAAAACTGAGGCCACTAGGAGATGATGGGGTATCCAGGAGCAGAGGGTGAGGGAGGAGGGAGGGGCCTTTGGAGAGGTGGTGAGGTGAGGTGAGCTCACCTGATCGAGGAGGGCAGAAGGTCTGGGGTTCTCAGGGACAAAGGGACCACCTTCCACTCAATGACAGCTTCCTGGGAGTGGCCACATGGCAGGATGCCTGGAAAGGTGGGACTCTGGCTACAGAGCCCCAGCACCAGCAAAGACTCCATATCTTTTTTTTTTTTGAGTTGGAGTCTCACTCTGTCACCCAGACTGGAGTGCAGTGGCCGCTCCCGGCCACCGCAGCCTTGACCTGCTGGGCTCCGGCAATCCTTCTGCCTCAGCCTTCCAAGTAGCCGGAATTACAGGCGCGCGCTACCACACCCAGCTAATTTTTGATTTATTGTGGAGATGAGATCTCACCAAATTGCCCAGGCGGGTCTTGAACCCGTGGGCTCAGGCAATTCACTCACCTCAGCCTCCCAAAGCGCGGGATTACAGGCTGAGCCACTGAGGCTGGCTAAGACTCCACATCTTGTGAAAAGCAGGAAACAGGACCTGCTGGGCTTCGAGGGACAGCAAGGTGTCAGTGCTCACAGCCACCGCAGCCTCAAACTTCTGTGCTCAGGCAATCCTTCCACCTCAGCCTTCCAAGTAGCTGAAACTACAGGCAGGCACCACCACACCCAGCTAATTTTTAAAAAAAATTTACTGTGGAGACGGGGTCTCACCAAGTTGCCAGCTGGTCTCGAACCCTGAGCTCAGGTAATCCTCTCGCCTCCGCCCCTAAAAGTGCTGGGATTACAGGCCTGAGCCACCATGTCCAGGCTGAGAGGATTCTTGAGCACAGGAATTCGAGACCAGCCTGGGTAACATGGTGAGACCTTGTCTCTACAAAAAAATTGTAAAAAGCAGCTGGGTGTGGAGTTGTGTTCCCTGGGAGGCTGAGGCTGTAGTGAGCTGGGATGGCACCACTGCACTCCAGCCTGGCAACAGAGTGAGATCTAGACACACAAAAAAAAAAGAAAGAAGAAAAGGAAACATTATTATTATTATTATTATTATTGACCTCTGAGTTTGTGGGCCAGGATTCATATCTATTCCAGACTCTAAGGAAAGGAGACGGAGTCTGTATGTTGAGGCACAGGGAACACAGGCAGCCGGGATGGAGCCACCCAGAGAGAGTGACATGCGGTTAGTTAAAGAGCAGTGAAAGCACTCCCCTGGGACAAAGGAAGGGTGGTGCTGGCCAGGCTGGGTTTGCACCATCCTTGAGCTCACCCCAGTTCTCACCAAGCACCCCATCAAGCCTCCTTTACAGTATGGGACATGGATGCGAGGGCTTCCTGGGGAATTTTCAGTGTCTGCTGTGAGAGTCTATGAATCCAAGGGGATCTGGCAGCAGAGATTTAGTACCTGCTTGTGGGTCAATACTGGACTCCCCAAGAGCTAAGCAGAGCATCTCCCACTTGTTCCAGGGAATGTACCCTTAGCAGCCTGTGGTCCCTGTTGAGGGCCATGTAAAAACTCTGCCCTAGGAGCGGGGTGGCTCTTGCCTGTCGTCCTGGCTACAGGCTAGGAGGCTGAGGCAGGAGGACGCAGGGGTTCTGGACGGGTTTTATCTCAACTGTGAACCTGAGCAACATAGTGAGACCCTGTCTCTACAAAAAAATACAAAAATTGGCCGGGTGTGGTAGCATGAGCCTATAGTCCCAGCTATTTGGGAGGCTGAGGTGAGAGGATCGCTTGAGCCCAGGAGACTGAGGCTGGAGTGAGCGGTGATTGTATCACTACACTTCAGCCTGGGCTACAGAGCAAGACTCTGTCTTTAAAAAAAATCAGTCATTGCTTTGCTAAGGTATGGTGTGGCCATGTGCTCTTTGAGCTATGGTCAGGTCATGTTTCCCGGCTTTGGTGCCCTCCCCTACCTTGGGGAAATGAATCTCCTCTCTCTCCTGTCTCTAATTTACTTTCTAAATAAACTGTTTCCTAATCTAACTTCTGTGCAATTCTTTGCATCTTTCGTGTGGCATAGACTCGCACACCAGACACCCATACCCTGGCAGGTCTAACCTAACATTCGGAGGCCCCCAGTGGGAGTGTAACCTAACATTTTTGGAGGTCCCACCAAGACTGAGATCTAACAAAAAAGATGCTGGGTAATTTTCTCCACGTGGATTGCTGCTCTGAAGAGGATGGTGAAAGAGATTTTTGGAGTTTACATGTCACAAGTCTTCAGTGTGAACACATTTCTACAATACATGATGGAGTAGTTCCGCACTCCTTTCTCAGCACATGTTAGGCCATGGATTATTTCTGTTTTCATTGAATGGATAGAGCTCCAAATGGAATTGAGCCCAACTCCTTGAGCTCAGACAGGACAATAATCTTTTCCCCATTCATCCTCTCCCGGGAACCCTGGGAGACTCACAAGACACTGAGATGAACATCGCCTAAGGAATTGGTCATTCAGCGACCAGACCTGCTCCTCTCATCTTGGTGACTGGCCCGCCCATCCCTCCAGCTGTCATAGAGGTGAAAGACCCCATCACCATGGCGACAGTATGGCACGAACCCACCCGTCTGCCCACTGTCCGTCACGTCCATCACTGTGACGTTAGCAGTGTGCTCACCTGTCCTCTTCGAGACATAAAACAGACCGCTGCCCAGTGGCCTTGATGACCTGCCCCCATCAAAGGAAAGATTTCGAAGCATTCAACAGCCAGCAGTGGCAGCCATTGCTCTTGTTAAGCTCTGGCCGGTCATACTTTTCTTTAAGAAGCTTTGGCCCCCTCCTCAAGCTAGGGGAGGTGGATCTTCTCTCTTTCTCGAATCTGCTTTCTAAATAAACTATAATTTCAATTAAAAAAATCAGGCTGGGGGCAGTGGCTCACACCTCCAGCACTTTGGGAGGCAGAGGCGGGAGGATTACTGGAGGCCGGGCTTTCAAGATCAGCCTGAGTAATGTGCCAGGACCCAGCTCTACCCAAATAATAAATAAATAAACAAACAAACAAACTCTGGTGTCGGTTATCATGAGTATCTTTCTTGAGGAAGAAGCCTCTTCCAGAGGTCTCAATTAGACAGCCCCAAGGGTCATTGCCTTAGCTTAGGTTCCCCAGAAGCAGACCCTGACAAGGACTCAAAGGCAGGTGATTTACTGGGGAGTTGGCCCCAGAATGCATCTGGAGGGAAGCAGAGAGGCCAACAGGGTCTGCGGGGCCTCTGGGAGGCCCCTGGTCAGGCCCCCAAGTTGGTGGACTTCTGAGGCGCTCCTCAGTTTCACTACCACCAGCACATTGGTGTGACTCGTTGCCCTTTATTTTTTATTTTATCTTTAAAGACATTGGTGCTCCTATATGCTTATCGTTGCCCTTTAATCCCAACTATTTCTTGCAAGAGCCTCCTTGTGGATCTCCCTGCACCCAACCTACTTGACACCTAGTGCCAAAGTGATTTCCCTAAAGCAGGTTGTGATCATGACCTTCCCCATCTCAAATACCTGCCATGACTCTGCACCTATGTGATGAAGCCTGAAGCTTCAGGCCTGGTGTTCCCACAAGCGCTGCCCTAGGAACAGAGGATGTAGCAGTGTCTGTTCCCCACACAGCTGGCCGTCTGATTGGGAATCAAGCAGTGGCAGTGGGGTGTGGTGGGTATGTGGGCAGAGAGGTAGAAAATGTCCTGAAAGCCCAAGGGAGAGGTGCCCAGTCCTGGGCCCCTGGAGGCTTCAGAGGCAAGGTCATGCATGATCCATTCTCCCTTTCTTCCTAACAGAACTCCTGTGTTATTGGGCATGGCAATGACTTTAGCTAAATACCACTACATTTCTCAGACATTTCTGCAGACAGATATGGCCAGAGGAAGGTGAGAGGAAATCACTGGCACTTCCAGCCCTATGAAGGAGTCTCCTCTTTCCCCCTTGATCCTTCTTTCTTTTTGCAACCTGGGATGCAGATGTGATGGTGGGAGCTACCATAGCCATATTGTGACTCTGAAGGAATGTTGAAGATGGATGCTACATCCTAAGGATGGTGAGCAGAACCGTAGAAAGAGCCCAGATTTCTAGTGACCTTGGAGCTCTTAATCCAGCCCTGGATGAATCATCTCCAGATGTCTTTTGTAAAAAAAATAAATAAATAAACTTCTCTCCAGTTTAAGCCCCTCTTATTAGGGCTTTCTGGATCGCATGCATGACCAGCCACCCCTGTCTCCGAAGCCTCCTGGGGCCCTGGACTGGGCATCTCTCTTGTGGGCTCTCAGGATACTCTCTGAGTCAGGGTTTTCTGCTGAACCTAACTGAAAGACGCAGACTCCTAGAGAATGTGCAATCTGAAGCACCAGCAGAAAGTACGTCGGCAAACGAGGGTGCTGGGGGCTGCAGGGAGGGTTACAAGGACCAGGGCAGAGGGGAGGAAATATTCAAAGGCCTAGAGGAAAGAGGCAAAATAGATAGGTGTGCCTGAGGCTAGCAGAGAAGGGGTGGAAGGAGAAGAAGCCCGAGGTAGGGGCAGGATCAGACCCCGAGGACGGCCTTGACCCGAGGCAGAGGGAACCGGAGGGAGCGGCCAGGTTTTCCCCGTAGGATGAGGGTGCTGAGAGGGAGGAGCTGGATTGGAGGGAGCACGAGTGGAGGCTGGGAGGCCCCCTGGGAGGCCGCTGCTGTGGTCAGACCAGAGATGGCATTGGCGTGTCCTTGGCCAGAGCACACACTGTGCGGCGCACACAGGGCGAACCAAGATTTTTAAAAGGGAGACTTTACAAGAGTCATGGCCGAGGGGGCCCGGGGGTGAGAGCGGGAGGAGCTGAGGGGGCCGCCCTGCAGACTGCGATCCGAACCAGAGGCGGGACTGAGACGGGAGGAAAGAGGTTCGGGCCTCGAGCCTGGGCTGACGCGGGGCCAGCTGAGGCAAGAGTGGAGGCCGGTGGAGGCCAGGCCTGGGGTCAGACGCCTGGTCGGCCACCCGCCTGCTTGCCTCCTGGCCCCTTGAGTGCCAGCTCTCGGCCTGACCTGCTTGTGGTCAGCGGGAGTGCGCGAAAGCCCCTGGCGCCGAGTAGATGCTCAATAAACGCGCCGTTGCGCCGCCCGTTCCCTTAGACTCTGCTGCCTCTGCGCTCACCGTGGGACGCCCCTCTCCGGGGGGGTCTTGGGCCCACCCCCGCCCCGCCCCCTGCTCTGGCTCCCCGGCAGCCCGAGGAAGGCGCGCGCGTTCCTGGAGCCCGCGGCACTGTGCGCTTTGAGACGTTCCCGCAGGGCTGGAGCGCCTGGAGGCGCGCGTGAACGCGACGCGCGTGGTCGCC
>NW_007260019.1:714828-728051 GCF_000164805.1 Carlito syrichta | reverse complement strand
GGAGCCATTCGTTTCGGGGCAGTCGGCCGCTCCGTGGGGGCGGGGCGGGAGGGGACGCCCGCGAGACCTGACCCCGGCCCGACCTCGGCGGCCAGCCCTCTCTTTGACCTTGGGGCTGTCTCTGCTCTCAGCCTTGTGTCCTCGTGCACGAGGGGTCAGCCACTGCGGTCAGCCCCCGACGGGCGCCCTGAGTCTGCAGAGAGAAAATGCTTGGAGCCGAGCGGCAAAAGGCGGTGGCCCCCAGAGCCGAGGGCCTGGTGGCGATGGGGCCCCGTGGGGAGAGGAGAGAGAGAGAAGCCTGCCAGGCGCTTCTGGCTCCGGGGGTGACCCCTGGCTGGTCAGAGGGCAGCAACTAAAGTGGGAAATCCGTGTCCAGCTCATGAGTTTCGTTGGGAAACTTGTTAGTTGGGACCATTGGTGCCCCGTGTGGGAGATGTGGGAGTTGGCAAGAGAGTGGCAGCCCCTCTGGTTACTTCCCATGTTGCTCCTGGCATCCCGAGTTCAAGGATCTAGGGAGGCCTGGTCAGCATTCGCGAGGGAGACCCAGAGCCTGGATCACCCATCCTTGGGGAGGAAGAGTCAGGAAGGGAGTGCTTCCTGGAGTAGACGACCTCTTAGGGAGTGTGGAGACAAGAGGGGCTAGTGTGCCAGGCCCAAGAAGTGGCATGTTCAGTGGCAGGTGGCCAGAGCTAGTCTGTTCCACGTGGGCACCGAACCCTCAAGTTCTGAGGTGCAGGAGGATGAGGAGAGATGAGTCTGGAGGACCCAGAACTTGACAGGCCACCCAGGTCTTGCCAGGGAGTCTGTCCTTTGCTCAGAAGTTGCTGCTGAAGGGCTGGGATGGTGGGTTTGCCCTAAGAAGCCTGGTGGTGGCCCAGGAGGGCGGGACCAAGGCTCAGGTCAGGGAGAAGGGTGGGAACAGTCATGTCAGTGTTTGGCCCAGAGGTTGTGGGTGGGGGAAGTGGGCTGTCTGAGGAGGGGCTGTGCGGGTTCTGGGGAGAAGTGAGATGACCAGATCATGGTTAGGGAAGTAGGGGGCAAACGTGTCGCATCACTGCATAGAAGAGCCGTAGAGGACTTTGGCTTGTGGAATAGAGTGGACAGACACCTCTCTTGGATGCATGTCTCCTGGGTTATGGTTGCATTGGCCCCCTGGCCCCATGTTTCCCTCCTAGCAAAGCAATCTCTTGAAATTGCTCCTCTTCATTTATTTACTATAAGCATCTCTGAAGGGTCTCTCTCAACCTCATGTCCAGCCCCCACCGCTCATGCCTAGCCCCCACGGTTAGGGCGGCTTCAGGGATGATGTGGCCCCTTTTCATGTCTCTTGCTTGCCGGTTCCTGTTTCTCCTTCCATCCTGACTTCGGACCCTTGTGCCTCATACTCCCAGTTATGGCTGGGCTGGTCACACCTGGCCAGAAAGCCACCCAGAGATTCCCTCTGCATGCTGGGTCTAGCCTGCTCCACATTTGTTTCTTCCTGTGGTCCAACCTTGTCTCACCTGTCCTGGTGTGGCTCCCTGCCTGACCTTGCTCTGTGACTCTTACCACGGGCAGTCTTCTCCCCTTCTTCCCCTTGGCTCACTGGGAGCAGTCCCACCCTTGACAGCCTGTGGTCCTTGGGTGCCCAGCATCTTGGACCTATTGACTTTTCCTATATGAGTTTTGGGATCTGGAGACTGAGTCCTGGCCCAGAACCTCCCCTCTGCTAGTTCCCTGAGGGTCTCCTGAGTGTTCCTTGGGTGCCCAGTCTCTTCTCAGAAGAGAGGAGCTTATGGGCCAGGGCTGGTCCTCTCAAGGTTGCTGCTCTGTCGACCCGGTGCTGGCTTTGGAGCTGGTCTCCACATTCATTCAGTCATCCTGCAACCCCTAGGCATGCTCCAGGCCCTTTCCTTGCAGAGATCCCAGGACAGGGGCTGCGACCGTGTGGAGGGGTGCAAAGGGCAAAGCGTCTGGGAAACCCGAGCAAGGGCCTTCTGCGGCCACGGGCTGCTAGGGTTTGAGCTTGTTTGAGGCTCAGTTTCCCCATTTGCTAAGTCAGGTATGATATCTACCTCTCAGGGCTGCTCAGACAGAGGCCCTGGGGCATGCGCTGTGTATGCGGGAGTCCTCTTCCGAGCTGCCTGCATTTGGCCTCTGCAGCCTGCTGGGGCAGCCCAGTCTCAACAGAAACCCTCCAACTGCTGGTCAGCCTCCCTTGAGTCCTCTTCCCACCCCAAACTGGAATCTGAGTACTGACCCACCATCAACGGGATGAGGGGTCTGCCAGTTTTGGGGACCCAGAGGTTTTGCAGTTCCTACTTAGCCAGGCACCCGTCTTAAGAGAGATGGGAGATCTCTTGACTTAACCAAGCCAAGCACTCCGGGGGGGGGGGGGCTCTGCATCTTTATTACCGTGTCTAGCATTTATCGAGCACCTACTATGTGCCAAAACTCGTACTGAGAGCTTTCATGGTAGTTATCCCAGTCAGTCTTCTCCTTGCAGGGGTAGGTGAGTGTTTTATAAATGAGGAAACTGAAGCCAAGGGTCTAAGGACACACTTGGCTGCTAACACCTGAACTCCCTGCAGGGCTGGCCACAGAACCCCCGACACGAAGGCTCTTACCCTTTCCTATGCAGCCAAGGACCTCAGGCTTGATGAGGCTGACTGAGTATCATCGAATTCCCACACACATGCTCTCTGCTCCCTGTTCCTCAGACAACCCTGCCACCCCCAGGATCTGCATTGTTTCCCTCCTCATAGGTTAAATGAGTCAGAGAACTTCTTAAATCAGAAGGCTGAGATGAGAGCCCACGTCTTGAAGGCTTTCCTTAGATGAATAATTAGCTTTATAAATAGAAAACCACACAGAAGTTGCTTGATCCAGTCTTTTCTCCCTGTGGATCCTAAACTTTTCTTCCAGCCCCAACCTGGAGCAAGAGGCTAGAAAAGGTGACCCCAAGCTCCCACTGGATCCCGAGAACACTGGAGATGACTTGAGATGGGGATATTTCTGGCATCGAGGGTGGCAGTGGGCAGAGGCCTGGGGATGAGAGAGAGGGGACAGAGTGATCCCGTGTGCCTCAGGCTATAGATTTTTTGGTGCTTACCAATTCTGAATTTTTAATGTTGAAAGTTTCTTGATTAGGTATAAACCCACAGCTTCCTGAACAAACCACACACATGCATTTAGCCTCTTAAAATTTTAAAAATCACCAAAGTCCACATTTGTTCGTTTTTAAGTCAAGATGATGCTTATCAGGCTGTGTCCCTGATGACTTAGAGACATCCGCTGTAGACTTTTCTTGGGATGTGAGTCTGAGGATGATGGGAGATTTTTCCGGACTTGGGTGTCAGGTGTTTTCAGTCATTCCTTCTAGTAGTAGGCTAAATCATACACATGTAGAAATCTAAGTGGACTGCATCCTTAAACTCCATCTAATATGGGCCATGGCATTGTAGGGATGATTATTGATTTAGACATTTGTTAGAAGTCAAATTGTGTTCCTACCAAAAGAAATATATTGAAGTCCTAACCCCTAGTACCTCAGAATGTGAACTTATATGAAAATATAGTCATGGGAGATGTAATTAGTTGACCATCCAGTATGTGTGGTGTCCTTAGAACAAGAGGATCTTGCCTGTATGAGGTCACGGGTTCAATCCCTGGCATCTCCACCAAAAAAAAAAGGAAAGAAAGAAGAGGATCACATGAAGACAGAACACACAGGGAGAATGCCATGTGATGACAAGGTGGAGATTGGAGTGATGTGGCCACAAGCCAGGGAAGGCCAACGATCATCAACAAACCACCAGGAGCAAGGAAGAGGCAAGGAAGCGCTCCCTGTATGTTTCAGAGGACACGGCCCTGCTGACACCTTGACTTTGGACTTCTGGCCTCCAGAACTGTGAGGGAATAACTTTCTGTTGTTTAAGCTGCCTGGTTTGTGGCACTTTGTTAGACAGCCCTAGGAAGCAAATGTGACAGTGTTTTGGATTGTCCAACGCTGCAGCCATCCTCTGTGAGGGTGGGTAGTGAACAAAGAGTCAGACTCCCTTGTGTGTCCTTCCCTGTCCACAGCGCAGTGTCTGGGGACATCATCCCCAGGAAGAATGAAAGGCACCTCAGTGCTGGTGATGTCGGAGCCACATGTTCAGATTCCCTTGTGCCTCGTGGCCCTTCCTGCAGACTCAGTGGACTTTAAGCGTGACTGATGATGTCATTCAGTGTAACTGAAGGCCATGGATGAGCTCCATTTTAGGGAGTCCAAAGGCAAGTACAGCCCAGTCCTCACCAGCCGCGGTCCAGTGGTCCACTTGACCGCTGCCAGTTAAATGGAGCCCATCACAACAGGCGCTGTTCTAAGCAGCAATAAAAACAACAAGTCTTGGGAATTAAAAATGTAATCACATAAATGAAACACTCAATAAAAGGGTGGGAAGGTAAAGTTGAGAAAATCTTCCAGGAAGTAGAGCAAAAAGATAAAGGGGGGGGGGAAGGGATGAGAAATTTGGAGGACCAATCCAAGAAATCCAATATTTGAAGAATACAATTTCCAGAAAGAAAACAGAAAATGGAAGAGAGGAAATTTTCAATGATGTAATAAAAGAAAATTTCCTGGAACTGAAGGACATGACTTTTCAGATTGAAAGGGCCCATTGATTGCCTATAGAGCAGATGAAAACACCCAAACAGACATGATGAAACTTTAGAACACTCAAGATGATAAGGAAAGGATCCTAGAAACTTCTAGAAAGAAAAAAGACTGAACAAGTCGAAATGAAAAGGATTATTGCTGGGCTCGGTGGCTCAGCCTCTAATCCTGCGCTTTGGGAGGCTGAGATGAATGGATTGCCTGAGCCCGCGGGTTCGGGACCCACCTGGGCAACTTGGTGAGACCTCATCTCTACAATAAATCAAAAGATTAGCTGGGCGTGGTAGCGCACGCCTGTAGTTCCAGCTACTTGGAAGGCTGAGGTGGAAGGATTGCCGTAGCCCAGCAGATCGAGGCTGCAGTGGCTGGGAGCAGCCATTGCACTCCAGTCTGGGAGGCAGAGTGAGACTCCAACTCAAAAAAAAAAAGGATTATGGGTAAGAATGGATTTAGACTTTTCATAAGCAACAACGGAGCTAGAAGACAATTAAGCAACACATTCAACATTCTGAGGAATGTATACTATAATACTCAGGCTTCTGCGTTTACAACTCTAGGGGCACCTGGAGCCTCTGCTCTTATCACGCCTGAAGGCACCCCCCTGGACTTGCCAGCCTTGACCTTGCTCATAGGAAAGACTACACAAATATTTGTTGGATCTGCAGGTCAAGATGGCAGGTCAAGATGGCAAACCGAACACGTGTATTCATTCTCTTTACAAAATTGGGAGTGGGGGAGCAGGTAGGTGAGTGGGAACTGACTTTATCACACCTGGGAAAATCAGAGAGCAGGGGAGGCACCTGAATCTTATAGGAGGGCCCGCATGGCTCAGGGGGTGGTATTAGTAGGTGAAGATGGGGCTGAGAGCAGGAAGATTGCTTGAAAATTTAGCTCCTCATTCTATACAGCCTCTCCACAGCCCTGGCAGCCCAAGGTGAAATCTCTCAAGAAAGAGGGCCTCTGGACACCACCACATTGAGAGCAAGCAACTGAGTCAACAGTTACAGGTTGAATGCTGAGCACAGCCTCCCTGTCTCTTTCCCACGCCTGCCCTATTTTCAGGAGAGAAAACAGAAGAGCCTTCTCCAGGGACTCTAATCCACCCAAGAGGAAAAATGTAAGGAGACCAACATTCCAAGAGACCCAAAGATCAGCCCAGCCAGATCACTCACTCTATTGTGTCATACACCCCACCCACGGACTCAGAGTCTCTATTGAACTCGTTAGTCCTCCTGCCTTAATCATAAGCAGATACACAAGGATCTTTAGACATCTGAGGGAGGTCTCTAACATGGAAGCTAGAGACTAAAACAAGTGAACAGGGAAAAGGAACTTGGAAGAAACAAAGACTATATGGGGAGAAATAAACTTTCTGCCTACCTTTCCTCCCCCTAAAACTGTCAATAATATCTTCAGAGAGAAGAGTGAGAGAAAATTATTGCATCATTAAAATAGGATGCTGCTGGGCGCAGTGGCTCATGCCTGTAATCCCAGCACTTTGGGAGGTGGAGGCAAGAGGATTGCATTGACCCAGGAGTTTGAGACCAACCTGAGCAACTTGGCGAGACCTTTTCTCTATGCTAAATCAAAAAATTAGCTGGGCATGGTGGTGCGCACCTATAGTTCCAGCTACTTGGAAGGCTGAGGTGGAAGGATTGCCTGAGCCCAGCAGGTTGAGGCTGCAGTGGCCGTGAGTGTGCCACTGCACTCCAGCCTGGGCAGTGACAGAGTGAGACTCCAACTCAAAAAGAAAAAAAGCAAGCAAGCAAGCATAGGATGCTTTAAGAGGGGGTATTCGTAGTCTTTAGAACTACGAGAAAGAAATGTCTGTTTAAGCCAGAACATGATAGCTTGTTACAGCAGCCTGAGCTAAGGCAAAGGTAGAATAGAATTCTACCTTTCATGTCATCATCTAAGAGGAGTTCTGGGGTTGGAATAATGGTAAAGACTAACTAAGCAAAGGAGGAAGGAGAGCATGGTTAGCCAACAGGGAAACAGGAAGTTCTGTGGAAGTGACGGGATCATAATGCACTGCGTGGCTTTGCTTGGAGCACCATTTCGATGGTCATGAGAAGATGGCACCAAATTATCAATCTAACACAAACTGTGATATTGAGAAAGCAGAAAGTAGGTGGTCAGGGCAGAATATAGTGCAGAGAGAATTAGGTCTTCATCGTTATAGTGGGAAGTTGAGTTATATCTAAAATGGAAAAGTCTAGAACTATTTACATACATGTGGCATTTAGAGATTTGGAGCAATTACTAAAAGAATCAGCTACAAGACTTGAAAGTGGTTAGCTCTGGGGAAGGGGCAGTGTCATTACTATTTTTTTTTTGAGTTAGAGTCTCACTCTTATTGCCCAGGCTGGAGTGCAGTGGCACACTCATGGCCACTCCAGCCTCGACCTGCTGGGCTTAGGCAGTCCTTCCGCCTCAGCCTTCCAAGTAGTTGGAACTACAGATGCAGGCCACCACGTCCAGCTAGTTTTTGTGATTTATTGTAGATACAAGGTCTCACCAAGTTGTCCAGTCTGGTTTTGAACCAGGCAATCCTCTCACCTCAGCCTCCCAAAGTGCTGGGATTACAGGCTGAGTCACCACACCCAGCCTACTATTATGTTTTAATTAAGCCTTTTAGAATTTCATAATTATTTAAATGTGTGCTTTTCAGACTATCCTTGATGAAGGAAAAAGCTTTCTTTTCCAAGTCCTTTGTAAAGGGCAATACAAATGAATTACTAGAAGTATGATCATGCACTTGGATGTCAGCATATTGCTAAGTTGCTTTAAATTCTTCCTTTCAATTTTAGTACTTATATCATCGTGGATGAGTAGCAGTCTACAGAGTGGCACTGACCTATGGAGGCATTGTTTTAGTCTATGTTTATGCATAATTTTGATTTAAAAAACACTTAAAAGCAGGGCATGGTGGCATGCACCTGTAGTCTCAACTATTTAGAAAACTGAGGTGGGAGGATTGCTTGATCCCAGGAGTTGAGACTAGAATGGACCTCGTCTCTAAAAACATAAACATAAAAATTTAAGAATAAATAAATCCTTGAAAGAGGGATGCACAACAATATAATTATACTCAGCTATACTTAAAATAGTTAAAAAGAAATCCAAACAAAAACAATTTTTAAAGGGAGTTCACACCTACTAGGATGGCTAGAATGAAAAAAACAAAAGCCAACCAACAAGTGTTGGTGAGAATGTGGAGAAATTAGAACCCTCATGCCATTGCTGGTGTAAATGACAAATGGCCCAGCCACTTTGGAAAGCAGCTGGCAGGTCCTCAAAAAGGTAAGTGGAAATACTACCACCCAGTGACTCCACTCCTAGGCATATGCCCGGAAACATCGAAAGCAGAGACCCAAACAGTTATTTTTAACTATGTTCATAACTGCATTATTCACAATAGCCGAAAGGTGAAAGCGACCCAAGTGTCCACCAACAGATGACTGGACAAGTAAAATGTGGTCTATCCATACAATGGACTACTATTTGTCCATAAAAAGGGATGATGTTCTAATTCTTGCAACAATGTGGATGAACCTTGAAAACATAACACTAAATGAAAGAAGCCAGACACAAAAGGTGAATATGGTAGAATTTCACTTGTATGAGCAGAGTAGTCCAATTCACAGAGACAGTTGCTGGGATTAGGGGAGAGAAGGGAATGGGAGTTGTTGTGAACAGACTGCAGTTCTAGAGGAAGATGAAAACACTTTGCAACATATCATGATGATGGTTGTACAACATTGTGAATGTACTTAATATCACTGATTGTACACTTAGAAATGGTTCACGTAGCAATTTTATGTTGTATGTATTTTATCACCATTTAAGAAAATCTCGACTGGGTTTTGTGGCTCAGTCTCTAATCCCAGCACTTTGGGAGGCCGAGGTAGGTGGATTGCCTGAGCCTGCGGGTTCGAGACCAGCCTGGGTAACTTGGCGAGACCTCGTCTCCACAATGAATAAAAAGTTAGCCTGGCGTGGTAGTGCGCGCCTGTCACTTCGGCTACTTGGAAGGCTGAGGCAGAAGGATCGCCTGAGCCTAGCAGGTCAACGCTGGAGTAGCCATGAGCATGCATGCCACCGCACTTCAGCCTGAGCAACAGAGTGAGACTCCAACTCAAAAAAAAAAAAACCAAAAGAACTTAAAAACAACCTATGTCTAAAATCTAAAAGAGCTCTTTCATTAAATATAAAATAAAAATGTTAAGTTTTAACAAGAAAGTAGATAAATAGCTGGGCTCGGTGGCTCAACCTGTAATCCTGCGCCTTTGGGAGGCTGAGGTGAGTGGATCGCTTGAGCCCGTGGGTTCGAGACCCACCTGGGCAGCGAGACCTCATCTCTACAATAAATCAAAAAATCAGCCGGGCATGGTAGCGCATGCCTGTAATTCCAGCTACTTGGAAGGCTGAGGCAGAAGGATCGCCGGAGCCCAGCAGGTCGAGACTGCGGTGGCCGGGAGCAGCCACTGCACTCCAGTCTGGGTGACAGAGTGAGACTCCAACTCAAAAAAAAAAAAAAAAAAAAAGAAAGTAGATAAATAAAAATAACAGAGGGAGAACACAGAAGGTCAGGAAGAGGATGAGTAGTGTGGAGGTGGTCGAATTTCAAGAGGTATTGGTAGAGGAGGAGTGCTTGGGGAGCAAAGGCCCAGTGGCAGGATTGTGAGGGCCAAATGGGTTATTTCAAGGAGCCCGTGTGGTTGAAACCTGGGACCGTGGGGAGAAGCAACGGGAGGTTGAAGGTGGAAAGCCATCATGAGAAGAGCGTGTGGGCAGGGGGTAACCTCACTGGGAGGGCCTCAAATGGGAAGAAGAGTGCTTCTCAGCTCCAGCAGCTCCAGTCACCCAGAGGGCTTGTCAACACAGCTCGCTGGGCTCCACCTCCAAGTTTCTCACTGGTGGGATGTGGGGCTGGGTGGGGGGCGGCTGGTAGGGGGTGAATGGTGGGATATTGAACCTCTCTCTCTTCTCCCCAGACACCACCACGCGCCTCCTGCTGGGTGCCATCGCGGTCCTTCTGTTTGCCATCCTGGTGGTGATGAGCATCTTGGGTGAGCGTGCATGTCAGAGCATTTATGCAATGCAGTTTGCACACTCATTGTCAAAAGCACATCTCATTAGGTGAGGAAGGTTCCAGACATGCCAGGAGTTCTTTAAGGGACAAAGTAAGTAGAAAATACATGGTGTCGGTTGTCGATGAGATTTTAGCCTAAAATAATATATTCATACACAGACTCTACATATCCCCTTTATTAAGCCATGCAGGTAAAGTGGAGATGTTACTTAGGTGTGATTTGAAAGCACTGTGAGAATTCAGAGCAAACATGGTTGGGATATAACCTGTCCCAACCGGTAGGCAATGTTTTTTGGAGGAGACGGTTTGGGGATAAGGGTCTTTAAAGATCACATTCATTCAAATAGTTATTGAGCCCTGCTGCATGTTAGGCCCTGGGCTAAGTGTTAGGGATTAAAAGAGTGTGAGTATGACACTCTTTCCCTTGTCCAGGGTAAGTGCAGTATTAGAGGTATTACCACCTGGTAGCTTCCCAGAGGGGGAAGTGTGCACTGAACCCTAAAACATGAATAGGAGTTTCCCAGAGATCAAAAGGTAGAAGATGCTGCGAAGGGAAAAACTTTCCCTCTACTCTCTTATGTTCAGTGTCTGGGGATCTGTGAATTAAACAATCCAAGACAGATTAGCAGGAGAAAAGGCACATGATTATTATTATTATGTTCATGCGAATTCACAGAAAAAGTAAAAAACTCAAAGAAGCATTTAGACTCAGGAGCTTATATTCCTTTTTAACAAAGGAAAGATGATTTGGGCTTTGAGGGATAGTAAACTGGGGGAAGGAAACATGGAGAACAATAGAAGATAAAGGCTTGTTTATGCAACCTATGGTGTTGATTCCTTGGTTTGATGATGAGTCACTCTTCCTTCCCTTGTGTGGGATAGGGAGTCGGGGTCCAGGGAGTGATGGGAGGTCGCACAGCACCTTCCTTAAAGAGAAATGTGTGCCCTACTTTTAGGCAGATAAGGGGCAGACAGAGAACTCTTCCTGCTTCTGTTGATTCTTGATTGGCTTCAGCTCAAAACTATCCTTATGCCAAAGTGGCATGTTTTGGGGTGGCATGTTCTGGACCCCATCAAGAGAACAGAGCATTCTACGTGAGAGAGGCCTGAGAAATGGAGTGGTATGTGGGACTTCCAGGGTCAAACAATTTTAAAAGGTGGGAACTGCAACTAAGGGCAGGTGGGGCCATATGAATGTGGGTACTTATAAGGGATTTGAGTCCCAGTGTGCCATGGTTCTAAAGGGTTTGCAAAAGTGTCCTGAATCCTTGAGAAATGTCATAAGGCGAGAGGTAGACCTTTCAAAATGGGGGAATCACACCAAAAATATCAATTCCTACCAAATCCTCCCCTACAGGGCTTGTTTGACCAGCAAGGGACTGTGAGTGTTTAGAAATGGGTGTGGTAGCCACTGGGGCCAATGTGGAGTCATCCTGATTAATTACTACAACTTCAAGCAGTTTCCCTTGATTCTGTTGGTAGGCTGGGAGGTCAGGGCCATGTGTAGACATAGAAGCTTATCATTTCAATAAAACAAAAGTTTCTTAGAAGATCCTTGTGGGAAAGCAGTTGAATTGCAGCCACACCAAGGACCATACTCCCAGGTGGGCTTGCAGCTCATGAACAGATATGCCCAGGGAGTGTCGACTAATTCATTGGTGACCACGTGGCTGTAGACTCCCAGGGGCTTGAGTGCCCTGGGCCTATTCCTGGCTGTGTTCTGGTTTACATTTTAGTCATCACTTGTATGAAAACAGAGAGCATACATATGGAAATTACAGCTGACATAACCCCAAAACATAATTCCATATCACAGATGGGAGGAAAAAAATCAAGATTAAAATGTATCTTTAAAAACTCAAATGATGAGCCAAAGTGAATGAGATCAATGTGGAAGAAATAAATATCAGGTTCTGCATTTGTCTCTAAAAGTGGTTTTTCACATGTTCTGGACCTGGGAGAGCTGGCCTGGAAACAGATCATGTGAAAACAATCTGAGATTGCAGCTTCATTGCTTTGGTAAGGAGGCTCTTCGAGAAGACCTTCCTTCCCAGAAAAGTGCACGTATGCTTCACAGGGCCTGCTCACTGAAGCATCTGCCCACAGAGACCTGGCATAGCTGGAAGGCAGCATGTGGCCACCGCTGCTGGTTGAGCCACATCTGATGTGTCTTGGTCTGTCTGGTGGCAGAATTTCAGCGGTAATGTGGGGACGCTGCTGTGAGCAGGCAAGATGCAGAGCAGCGAGATGAGGGGAGGCTGGTGTCTACCAAGCAGGAAGTAGAAGACGGAACGGGCTTGCTCAGGGTATGCCAGAGGGCAGAGGCTAGACCAGTAGATCTAGGCCACAGGAGGGCAGAGTGGGACTCAACACTTAGAACTGTCCAGCAGTTCAGCATGTGGAATGGGAAGCCTCGTTAGCTAATTACAGTGTGGTTCACGAGAGCAGGCCGTCTATCCTGCAGATGTATTGTGCCCTGACTAGAGAGAGAGAACCTATGGCGTCCAGGTCCTGCTCAAACTTCCCAAATTTCCGGGGTTCCATCACTCAGGAGTTTGGAGACAGGAAATCTTCACCCAGGGGCTGCTCTGCTGTTACTTCTCCTCACAAGATATTCCTGCCAGCCTCCGAGATTCTCCTTTCTCATTCATTGGGTCGCCAGCCTTTTTACCTCCAGGCACTGTGACAGGACAGCCACATCCACAGTGTCACTGAAGTGGGCAGTGGTGGTGTGCTTTAGCCCAAGTGGTGTGGGCATGAGTATGTCTGGTGTGTGATATGGGGACCATGTACCCTGAAGTCCAGGCAGGGGGAAGGGGCCAGAACAAATGGAGTGGGATTCTGGAGTGGGAGGCAAGATGGTGGCCAGGGGTGCTGACAGATGCTGAGCTGGTTTCTTCCCCGCAGCTTCCAAGGGCTGCATCAAGTGCGAGGCGCCCTGCCCAGAGGACTGGCTGCTGTATGGAAGGAAGTGCTACTTCTTTTCTGAGGAACCCCGAGACTGGAACACAGGCAGGCAGTACTGCCACACCCATGAGGCTGCACTGGCTGTGATTCAGAGCCAGAAGGAGCTGGTGAGTGCGTTGAGGTTGGAGGAGGGATCCTCTGTACCCCCTCCCTGGACTCTGAGGGGAGAGCCACACCCCAAGGACAGTGTCCCCCGTGACATGTCTCCAGAGCCACTGCATAGCCATGAGGTGTGCAGGTAGACCGCGAGGGGTCTGAGCAGGTCAGTGAGTGACTTCAGTTTCCACTTCCATTGTCAAGGGCTCTTATTTCAATCCAAGCCTTCTTGGCTGAGCTCAACTTACTATTGTAAAGTGTAAGAATTACAAATTAGATTAGCTGGGCGTGGTAGCACGCGCCTGTACTTCCGGCTATTTGGAGGGCTGAGGTGGAAGGATCGCCAGAGGGTCGAGGCTGCGGTGGCCAGGAGCGTGCCACTGCACTCCAGTCTGGGCGACAGAGTGAGATTCCAACTCATTAAAAAAA
>NW_007260019.1:689407-714747 GCF_000164805.1 Carlito syrichta | reverse complement strand
AAAAAAAAAAAAAGAAGTACAAATTAGAAAGCTGGGTGTGCTGGCACGTGGCTATAATCCCAGCTACTCATGAGGCAGAAGCAGGAGGATTGCTTGAGTCTATGAGCAAGGCCCTGTCTCTTAAAAAAAAAAAGAATCACAAGTTATAACTGCACTGTGAAGTGTAAAAACATATTGTCATTTTCTATTGATCCAAAACCAGACATGATCTCCCACTTAACATGCAAAACAGTTTTATCCATAGACATGTGAAGAAACCCCATGAGCCTACTGGTCATTTTTTAATTTTGAGGTTAACAGTGGTGTGACAACCCCAAAGGGCAGATCATCTAAAAAAAATTTCTGTTTGTCTTTGATACACAAATGATAGCCTCCTTCCTCAGAGAAAGCCCCCCAGTATGCAGGAAGAACAGCCAACCTGAGTGTTATGATTTGTTCCCAGATAGATGGCCCTGTGATCTATGCCCATGCTTCCTTTAACCCAGGAATGCTGGCCCGTGGGGTTGCTGGGCTGGGAGGACAGGCAGGCCCTGTGCAGTCTTCCTGGCCCCTGCGCTTTCTGACAATGTGGCTACAGGCAGCCTGTGTCCCTAGCCTCCCTCCTTGGGGATGTGGTGAGACATCAGTCACCCCTGCGTCTATCTGTTCTGAGAGCCAGTGTCCTCCTAGATGAGAGCTGTCTTGGGACGTGAGAGCTGTTGGGAGACGTGTCTGACTCTGAGGTTTCCTTTTTCCTCGCTGCAGGAATTTATGTTCAAGTTCACGCGGAGGGAGCCCTGGATTGGACTACGCAGAGTTGGGGACGAATTCCACTGGGTCAACGGGGACCCGTTTGACCCAGACACGTGAGCTGAGGCTTCACCTCCGGGCCACTGAGCTTAGATTGAGGAAGGCCTAACCCCCCAACACAATCCTGGAAAGAGAAACACTTGGATTTGTGCTAGCTAGAGATTCTAGTCTCTTTGGCTGGGCACAGGGACTCACACCTGTAACCCCAGCATGTTGGAAGACTGAGGCAGGGAGGATCACTTGAGCTCAGAAGTTTAAGACCAGCCAAGGCTACACGGCAAGACCCTGTCCCTGCAAAATAAAAAATTAGCTGAGCATGATGGTGGGTGCCTGTGGTTCCCAGCTTCTTGGGAGGCTGAGGCAGGAGGATACCTTGAGCATAGGAGTTTGAGACTGCAGTGAGCTGTGATCATAATGCACTCCAACCTGGGTGATACAGTGAGATCCTGGCTCAAAGTTAAAAAAAAAAAAAGAGATGCCAGTCTCCAGACCCAGTGGTGTGTACCAGAGACCACTCATGAAAATGGCTTTACTTCTCTCTCTCCCATAAAAGCCTGGTTATGGCTCTCTCTGCTCCTTGCAGCCATCAGAGCTCTGTGGTGTTGGGGATCAGGCCCTTTTCACCTGTACCTGCCCCATCCGTGCACTGGCACTGCCCTGCACACCCGTTTTGCACATTCACATCCCGCTCAGCCAGAAGGGGCAGGAAGGGGAGGGCATGTCCTGGCGGCCTCATACCATTGATCAGAACCTAGTCACCTAGCCACACCTGGCTGCAAGGGAGCATGGGAGATGGCGCCCCTGTTCCAGGCAGCCGTGTGCCCCCTGAGAATTTTCACTGTGGAAGAAAGGGAATCTGAGGGCCCCACAAATGATCTCAGCTTTGTTTCTTAGAGAAGGCATCTCTTGCTGGAGAGGGCGCTGGGAGGTGTGGGGGTGGGTGTATGTGGCCTCGGTATGATTGTGCGGCCCGAGTGGTGTGGACGTGAGTGTGTGATGCGGTCGGGTGTGTGGTGGGGGAACGTGGTGGCGGTGGCATGGGAGGCACGGGGGCAGGTGTGTGGCTATGACCATGAGTGGGGGTGGAAGCGTATTGGGGGGAGGGAACCGTCTAGACTCAGGGAAAGGCAGGAAAGGGCGTGCGGGACAGGAGCCTCAGCTTCTAGAACAGACCCTACGGCTGGGAGATAGACTCGGAGGTACTAGCAGGGACTGGGGGAATAGCTGCTGGCATAATAATTACATGTGGGTGTCCCCCAGGTGGGAGCTAAAGTGAAAGGGCAGCTGAGACCCCGGAGCTGGCCACCAGCCACCCTCCCACCCAAGACTGGCTAATGGCAGCTATGGAGGGTGAGGGGTGACAGAGCTCCCTCTTCTCCCCTTTCTCCCCCTTTCCCTCCTTTTCCTTAGTCTCAAGCACTCTTCATTTATACCCCTTACTTTGTCCCCAGCGCCTCTCTTTCCTGTCCCCAGCCCAGCCCTGCTCTTGGAGCTGCCAAGGAGGCCTAGCACTTTCCATTCATGCCACCCCCCTCACTCCCCACCCCCCACTCTGTCTGGAAGCTTCCTGCTCTCTGAGCCCTGGAGGCTGGGGGTCCTGAGTGCTGGCCACCTGGCAGCCAAGGGGCCTTGGCCATGCTTCTCTGACATGGCAGAGGTCCTCCTCCCACATTCTTTCTCTGGGTCCTTCTGACACCCCATCTTGTGAGAACCAAGCCTCGCCTTGCCTCGGCTGGGATCTGAGGTCAGTGTGAACTAGTCAGGTTAAGGGGAAGCTGCTGAGACTCTAAATGGTGACTTTATGCAGGGGAATGCCCCCTCCCCTACAGGGGCATGCGTGACTGCAATGACTTCCTGGCATCACAGCTGTGGTTGTCCAGTCCTGGAGCTGTTCCAGCCTGCCCCTACCCTGTGAGGGTACCTAACTCCTAAGCCCCACTGGGGGAGGGCACAGAGCCTGTTGCTCAGGAGCTGGCCTCCTCAGGGGCCAATGGGGACAGATAGACACAGGCCCCAGAAACTGTGGGAGTGGCACCTCATGGTGCAGGCAGAGTGCTGTGAGGAGGGAGGGTGAGCCGAAGGTGGTCCTGAACTAGTTGCTGGGGAGCCTGGCAGGATGTGGGAGCAGGAGGGGGGAGTACAGGGTGTGTCCAGGAAATGTCTGTGGGAGTCCCTGGTGTGGCTGCACCATGGGTCATAGAGTCAGGAGACAATGGGACGCCAAACTAGGAAGTCTGTCAGGGCTGAATGTCCTAACGGGTAGCTCCACAGATGAGGCGAGGGAGGGCCAGGCCACAGGGCTGCCCCATGACGGTCTGTGTCCCAGGCCACAAGCGCCGTGTCTCTTCTCTCCTGGCCCCAGGTTCACCATCTCAGGCCCGGGGGAGTGTGTCTTCGTGGAGCCCACCAGGCTGGTGTCGACGGAGTGTCTGATGACCCGGCCCTGGGTGTGCAGCAAGATGGCCTACACGTGAGGTGGGCCAGTCTGAGGCAGCCCCTGTACCCAGGCAGCAGGAGGTGTCCCCTCGAGACCTGTCTCCAGCGGAGCCACCTGCCCTCTCCAAGGCGAAGCAGTGGGGAGGTGGGCCTCCACTCTGGCCCCGGCGCTCTGAGTCCCTGGTTCCTGGTCTCCTTGGTCCCCAGGCAGGTTGTGTGGCTCAGCAGTTAAATCTCATATGCTAAGTAGTGTAGGCATATGTCCCCCATACACACACACGCACAGCACATGCACGCACATGCACACACATACACGGTCCCCTCTCCAGCTCAGGGTCCCCTGTGAGCTGCCCCACAAGGACCTCCCTGGCCCCCTGGATGTCCTTCCTCGCTGCAGCCTGGTGCTTTTGGGAAGGAGGGGCTGACACATGTTGTATGATGGCTCCCACAGCAGCCCGCCTTCCCCGAAGGTTTCTCTCCTGGTTGTTCAGAGAGGCAGGCAGGGCAGGCTTCCCCTCACCTGGACCAGGCCCACCTGGGACCCTAGGCTGTGCCCGAGGCTCTGAGGCAGGGCCGCTGCTGTGTCTGGTGCTGTTGTGGTGGTCACTAATGGAATAAAGAGATGACTGGTGTCCCAAGAAGTCTGCTGCCATTTGTTCCAGGGTCACAGCTCAGGGGGAGGGATGGAGAGGGGGATGTCTTGGGGTGCTGGTCTGTGGGGTTGCCACGAAGTGCAGCAGATGGCATGCAGGGGTGCTGAGGTATCCGCATCTTAGGGCCCTGGGGCGTGATTTGATTTTGCTGGGCCAATGAGTCGTACTAGCCAATGTGAGGCGACAAATGTTAATGCACACCCCCCTGTGCACCAAACACTACGAGGCATGGGTGGGGGCTCATGGACATAACCCCCAAGGAGCACACAAGGAGCAGAGGACACAGCTCAGAAAGCACTAGAACATTCTGGGACACCGCCAACGGAATGGTTGATTCTACCTTGGGGGAAGGCGACATGAAGGGACGGGAAGGTTCGGTGGGGTTCACATTGGGCTGTACCAGAGTTAGGAAGGGTCTTAGGGCTTCTTCCCAGCCCCCTTGGTCTGCCAGAGGAAGAAGTGGGGTGGGTAGGGGGTGACTGGCATGCTCTGGGCAGCCTAGTGTGTGCATTTGGGTCCTGGCCCATTTTCAGAAATTAGCTCAGAGAGAAACCAGGTCCCCCTGTGCTCTGCTCACTCCTTTTACTGGTTTTACAGTCTTCAGACAAAACTGCCAACTTGGTTTTGTGAATTGTTCTGTGTGGTTTCCAGATATGTTGTAAAATGGAGGGAATTTAGGGTTTAATATTTTGCCTTCATGGGGTGGCCGGCATGGGGGTGTGCAATGAAGTCGTTAAGAGAGCTGGGAGGGTGGTGGTGGGCCTGTGGGGGCAGCTGTGAGGGTCTAAGGGTTGAGGAAGTGGCTGGTGCGGGTCTCTCCCCCGTTCTCAGGCACACACAGGCCTATGGTTGTTACTGGAATTCTCCCTTCAAAGTCAGTGAGGTTCAAAGGCCTCAGTGAGTTGCTTCACACATGGCACCTCCCTTAATTCTTGCACAAACACCCCGAGGCAGGTCATGCTGCCGCACACAAGGAGTCAACTACCTTGGCGTCCCTAGAGCCTGGCTTGGCTGCAGAGCCCTGCTTCCCTCCTGTCCTGTGGGTTCAAGGAAGCCACGTGAGAGAACAGGGAACAGTGACCCATGCCATTCGGGTTTTATTTCTTATTAGCATTCTCGAAGCCTTTCCTAAGCTTGAGTTTGTCCCAGGACCATGCGACAATTCTAAATCAGCTTGGCAAAGCATGCGTCCTACCCAGGGTTACCAATGTCTTAAGATTTTTTCTAGCTGCTTCCTACTGAGGAAGGAAACACAAGATAAGAACAAAACACTGGCACCCCCAACTTCAGAAACATTGAAAATCCCTTCCAAAGGTTATAAACCAGCCAGGCGGCTTTGATTCCCCTGGTGGGCTGAGCCAGGCTCCTTAGCTTGGCCTTGGCCATGCTGTGCTCTCGACGACCAGAGGTGGCAGCACCCAAGGGCGGACATTTGTTTCGGACCTCCAGAGTGTCTCCTTGGGCAAGGACGGCCCATGGGCCTCCCAAGCCTCACTCCTCATCCTTTTGGCAGGTTTTTCCTTTCTGAGTGACTCCACTGGACTTAAGAGTACACTTGACTCAGAGCTGGGGCTGGTGCTCCAGCCGGCTCCTCAGTGTAATCACCAGAGCATGTGGGGCATCTGTAGAGGCTGGAGGGTGCATACCAGATCTCCCTCAGATGTACTTTGTGATGGAGGATGCACAGGGGTACTTTCTGAGGAGCCTGCCACTGGGGTGGCAGTGTTCGGTGCTGTTCTGGTGGATGAACTAGTGTTTTCTTAGTGACTCTTCCTCCCAATCCTGCCAAATAATCAGCCCATTCTTGAAGTTGGGGAAGCAGGCTCAGAGAGGTTAAGGGACTTGCTCACAGTACACAGCTGGGACGCAGAGGAGCCAAAAATGGAACCCAGGCCTGTCCCCACAGGGCCCTTGAGAAACTACTGGTGAAGCAGGTGTGTCCCCTGCTTAACTGGCCAACTCTGGGGAGGGTGGGATGGGCAGTGTCTGTGTGTGCTAATGATCAAGAAGGGGCTGCCCTGGGAAAGGCAATTCTTTTTTGGATGCCTTTGTCTTCCTATGAGTTTCATGGGAATTACCTGTTGAGAGTGCATGATGTGAAGGGTGCCTTCTGTCTTTCTGTTTCTTCAAGGCCCAGTTCCAGCCCCCCAGGATGCCTTTTTGCACAGGAACAATCCCCAGTGATCCCTTCCCCAGTGCCTTTGCCACTTACGACAGCCTCTCACACGGTCCTGAGTCTGGGTGCCCTAAGTTGATTCATCTCTCATGTCGTCTGACCATTCCTGTCATCTGATTAGAAGCTCCTGGATCACAGAGATTGTGTGTTGCTGGTCTCTTTGCAGTATACATAGCAGATGCTCAGAAACTGTGGTAATACGTTAATAAGACTGCCCACCAGCGTCACCTCTTAATTCTTTGCCATGGTGGGAGGTAGCGGTGACTGACCATTGTCCAAAAACTTGCCTTTGGCTTTGGTGGGTGTGGCATGATTTCAGAGGCCCAGCCAACATGAACTCTTCTGTTTGGTTTCCATCAAAGGAGCTCACATACCTTCCCTAAGTATGTGCATACCTGGTGGGTGAGGGTGGGGTGGCCCCAGGAGTCCAGGGGTAATGAGTGAAAGCTGCTTCGGCCTCTATAATATCCTTTGATTGACAAGCAAAGCTGAGGAGACAGTTGGAAGAAGAAGGCAGGCCCAGGGGTGTTGTCATCAGTGACTTGGTCGGCTCCTAAAAAGTCCTGTGATCACGGGGATGATCCTGGTGGTATATCACGGTGTTGCTCTGTGAGAAGTGACCTGGTTTTCAGAAATTTCCGCTATCTGCTGAGTGTTTACAGCGGGAGGGGCTGGAGGGGCAACTTCCCCTTTCCCAGACTAGGTCTGTGGCTAGACCATAATTGTGGGATTCAAACTAGGGGCATCAAGAAAACCCCCTGCCATGCCCATCAGAGAGCCTGCCTCTCTGCCAAGGCAGCCTGGAGTGGACATACATCAAGTTTACTTCCCAATGTCTGCCTGAGTCTGGGTCTGGTTCTACCAACAAGCAGGTGTGTAGGCGAGCCCACTGTGTGAAACCTCTCTGATTTTACCTCTATCCACACAGTAGGAATAACAACTGCCTCACTGACGTCACGGGGTTTTGAGAATTGTAGATGTTAGTATTTCAGGGGATAGAAAAGATCTACCCCATTCTCACTATCCATGAGGCCCAGAGCAGTTAAGTAACACATTGTAGGTCACACAGCTAGTGGCAGAGCTAGAATTCAGGTCTTGTGGCCATCCTAAGCCGGTTTATACTCTCACTATCACACATGGCATGCTGTGGAAATTTATTTCCTTGTTCATCATCCATGTAGAAAGTGTAAGCTTCTAGAGCAGGGATCCAGCCTCACACTCCTTTGTGTCCCTAGCACCTGGTACATACAGAAGGTGCTCAATAAATGTGTGTTGAACTAAATTGATCTTAGTCGAGTGCTTTTTTCTCTTTACCATGCTGTCTCTGATCCTGGAAACCTGCACTTCCAGTTCAGCTGCCCATAAAGTATGAAACTTGTAGATGTTTTTGAGAAGAAAATGAACAAGACACTCAGTCACTTACATATCCACAAGGGCCCTGCAGTCTAGAGCACAGACTCCTTCTCAGCAGATACATACATCGAAGATAAAATTAGAGTAACAATAACAACATCAATTAAGAGCTTATTATGGGCCAGGTGCTGTGCAAAGTATCTCACATATGAACTGCTTAGCACAGTACCTGGCCTATAATTTGTGCTTGATTTAAAAAAACTAATATTATTATTATCTCATTAACTTTAACTCTGATGTAAAATGAGTAGGGTATTACTCAGTGTATGCCAGCTTCTATAATAATGCCCACATTTCAGAGGCTTAAGGATCTACAGCCATTTCTTTGTATCTGTGGGTTCCCCATCCATGGATCCAACCGTTGCAGATGGAAAATATTTTAAAAAGGGAAAGCAACCATAAAATACAGTATAACAACTATTTACATAGCATTTATATCATATTAGGTGTTTTAAGTAATCTAGAAATGATTTAAAGTATATGGGAGATTATGTGTAAGTTATATACAAATACGATGCCATTTTCTATTAGGAACTTGAGTATCCTTGGAGTCTGGGGTCCATGGGGGGTCCTGGAAACAATCTCCCAGGATACTGAGGGCCTACTGTATTTCTTGTTCACTCTACAGACTAATGCAGGTCAATGATAGGGAACAACTTAGCTGCATCCAAAGCCTTCAAATGTGGCAGTTCACGCAGGATGTGCGTTGAGAAATGTGGTAGATAGAACGTCCATGCACCAATATTTTTCACTTTCCTTTCCTTCCAGGCATGTAGAAGGATTGCATTTCCTGGCCCCTTAGAAGTTAGGTATCCATGTGACTTGCCTTAACCAAGGAAAAGTGACAGGGGTCATTTTCTGGTGGATGTATTAAAAACCAGTGCCCTCCCCCATCATAGCAATTGTCAATTTGGAGGTTCCATAAGACTTAAGTATTCTGGAATGCCAAGCCAATATGTAGGGGACAGATTTCCTGGGGAGTTGTCTGGAACTGCAACAAACTGTACATGAGACATAAAGGCTCTGAGATTTTGAGTTTGTTGTTATGGCATACCTCAGCCTAGACTGGACAGGAGCCAGATCTGGAGATGGCACACATCACTTCTGCCCACATTCATTGACCAGGTCAGTTATGGAAGGCTGTAAAATACAGACTAGCTGTATGCTTGTATGCATTGACTGAGATTCTTGATGTCTTCCATCAGTTTTGGGAAATTCTCCACCTTTATCTTTTAAAATATTTATTTTGCATGACTCTTTTCTTTCATCCCTCATTCCAGGGCAGTTTGATATTATCACACACATCTCTAGTGCTCCTTTAAAGAATTTTTTTTTTCTTTTTCCTCCCTCTGCTTCAGTTTGGATATTTTCTAGTAACTAGTTCACTGATTCTTTCTTCTGCTTTATCCAGTTTGCTGCTGTGTTTATTCAATGGATTCTTTTTTTATTATTATTACTATTATTTTGAGACAGATTCTCATTCTGTCACCAGGCTGGAGTGCATTGGCATGATCCCAGCTCACTGCAACCTTGACCTCTAACAGAAGTGATCCTCCTGCCTCAGCCTCCCAAGTATCTGGGACTACAGGTGTAGGCCACTATGTCTGGCTAATTTTTTTGGTTTTTTTTTTAGAGACAGGGTCTCACTCAATATGTAGCCCAGGCTGGTCTAGAATTCCTGGCATCAAGTGATTCTCCTACCTTGGCCTCCCAAAGTGCTGGGATTACAAGTGTGAGCCACTGTATCAGGCCAGATTCTTCATTTTAGATAATGTACTTTTCAGTTCTACAATTTCATTTTGATTCTTTCATAGTTTTCATTTCTCTGCTGAAACTCTCTATCCTTTCATTCACCAAATACATCTTTTTCTTTGTTTTCTTTAACATATTCATAGTGGTTATTTTAAAGTCTTCACCTGCTAGTCCAACATCTGTGGGTCTGCTTCTAATGATTATTTCTTCTGACCATGGGTCACATTTTCCTGCTTCTTTCTATGTCTTAGAATATTTATTTTTTAATTGGAATGTAATTACACATATTGAAATGCACACATCATAAGTACAGTTTAATGAGTTTTGACAATTGTTTACACTCACATAACCCACATTTCTATCAGTATATACAATATTTCTATCATTCCAGAAAGATTGCTTATGTTCTTTCCTGGTCAGTTCCCATTGCCTGAGGCAACTATCACTACAGATTAGTTTTGACTGGACTCATAAAGTAGGTGCTCTTGAGTGTTTGACTTTGTTCACTCAGTATAATATTTTCGACATTTATGCATATTATCATATGTGGTAGCATGTATTCTACTGTTTACAGTTGTATCCTAGTGTATAGCTATATTATTTCTTTAATCTTTTCTCCTTTTGATGATCACTTGGGTCGTCAGTTTTTAGTATCATGAATAAAGCTACAATGAACATTCTTTTAGAAATGTATTTATGTACATATGCTTTCATTTCTCTGAGTATGTATCTAGAAGTAGAATTGCTGTGTCATAAGGTGGTTGCATGTTTAACTTTATGAGAAATTGTCAGATTAATTTCCAAAGTGGTTGTTCCATTTTATACTCCCACCAGAAAAGTACAAGAGTTTCAGTTGCTCCAAATTCTTGTCCTTTCTAGAGGGTATATAGAAATATCTTATTATGCTTTTAATTTACATTTCTCTGATGAATAATGCTGCTGAGTACTTTTCCATTTGTTTACTGGTCATTTGTATATCTTTGTTTGTGAAGGGAATGTTCAGAAATTTCATGCATTAAAAAAATTAGGTTGTTTGAAAAAAAAATTGATTCTTAGTAGTTATAAACTTATGCAATATTCTGAATGCATTCCTTTCTGAGGTATATGTATTGTGAAATTTCCTCCCTGTCAGCAACTTGCCTCTTCATTTTAAAAAATGATAATTTTGATAAGCAGAAGATTTTAACTTTGATAAAGTCAATTTTGTTAATTTTTCTTTTATACTTCTTGCTTTTTTAGGTCCTAAGAAATTTTTGCCTATCCAGGGTTGTGAATATTGTTCTGCTGTGGATTCTTCTAGATGATCAATAGTTTTAACTTATCAATGCGCTTAAATTTATGATCCATCTTGAATTACTCTTTGCATATGTTGTGAGGCATGAATCAAAGTTCATTTTCCCTCATTTTATCGCAAGTTGTTTCATATAGAAAGTCATTTGTTGAAAAAACTATATTCTTTATTGAACTAATGCCTTAGTTGAAATCAATTGACCTTATAAGTGTAGATGTTTTTTATTTTTCTTTCTTTCTTTTTTTTTTGTTTGTTTTTTGTTTTGAGTTTGGGTCTCATTCCATTGCTTAGGCTTTTGCAGTGGCACCATCACAGCTCACCACAGCCTCAAACTCCTGGACTCATGTGATCTTCTTCCCAAGTAGCTGTACACACCACCATGCCTGTATAATTTTTAAATATTTTGTAGAGATGAGGTCTTGCTATGTTGCTTACGCTGGTCTTGAATTCCTAGGTTCAAGCGGTCTTCCTGTCTCAGCCTCCCAAAGTGCTGGAATTACAGGTGTGAGCTACTGCACCTGGCCATAAATTGATTTTTGAATGTTAAGCCTACATTGCATTCCTGGAATAAATTCTGCCTATTTATGACCTTTTTATATACTGTTGGATTTGTCTTGCTCATACTTTGTCAAAGATTTTTGTGTCTATGTTTATGAAAAAGATTATGTACATTTTCTCATAATGTCTTTGTGTTTATTATCAGGGTTATAATGAGGCTAACCTCATAAAATGAGTGAGGAATTGTTTGCCTTTTATAGGTTCTGAAAAAGTTTGTGTAAATCTCATGTTATTTCTGCCTTATGTGTTTACTAGATTTCTCCAGTCTGAAGATTTTCTTTATGGGAAATCTTTTTTTCCCCTTCTTTTTCTTTTTTATGAGTCAGGGTCTCATTCTGTCACCCAGGCTGGAGTGCAGTGGTATGATCACAGCTCACAGCAATCTCAACTTCCTAGGCTCAGGGAATCTTCTTATCTCAGCCCCCTGAGTAGCTGGGACTACAGGCACACACTACTCCACCTGGACAATTATTTTATTTTTTAAGAGATGAGGTCTTGCTACATTGCCTAGGCTGGTCTCTAACTCCTAGGCTCAAGCAGTCCTCTCACCTTAGCCTCCCAAAGTGCTAGGATTACAGGCATGAGCCACTGCACATGGCTAGGAAATCTTTAAATTACAAATTCAATGTCTTTAATAGATATAATATTATTCAGATTTTTAATTTTCTTTTTGTCAGAGTTGATAGTATGCTTCTTTCAAATAATAATAATAATAATATTTCATAATCAATATTTTTTATTATGATATTGTGGGGTACAGTGAAGGGTTAGGTATACAAATATGATTTGTTCAGGCACCCTTGTTGATAAGAGGTGTCTCCCCGTCCCCGGACAGATATTTACTACTATTAATCCCATTTCCCTTCCCCTCCCCCTCATAGTTTCCCACCACTGTCAGTCATTTTCTTATGGTATTACGTTGGATGCTCAAGGTCCACTATATGAGTGAGAACATGTGATACTCAGATCTTTGTTTCTATGAGAGGTCACTCAGTATTATAGACTCTAGTTCCATCCAGGTTGCTGTGAAATTCATGATTTTGTTCTTTTTTATGGCTGCGTAGTATTCCATCGTGTATATGTACCACATTTTTAAAATCCAGTCCTCTTTTGATGGGCAGCATGGTTGCTTCCGGGTTCTGGCTATTGTGAACAATGCTGCGATAAACATACGTGTGCAGGTATCTTTTTTATAGAGTGATTTGAGATCTTCAGAGTATATTCCCAGTAGTGGGATTGTGGGGTTATATGGGAGGTTGATATTTAGAGCTTTTAGGAATCGCCACACTGCTTTCCACAGAGGTTGCACTAGTTTACACTCCCACCAACAGTGTAGAAGTGTTCCCTTTTCACCACACCCTCTCCAGCAACTGTCATTTTTTGTTATTGATAATTGCAATTCTGACTGGAGTTAGGTGGTATCTCAGTGTGGTTTTGATTTTCCCTGATGATTAGTGAGGTTGAACATTTCTTCATGTGTCTGTTGGCTGCTTGGGTGTCTTACTTTGAGAAGTGTCTGTTCGTATCTTTTGCCCATCTTATAATGGGGTTGTTTGTTTTTTTCTTTTCAGCATGTTTGAGTTCCTTGTAGATCCAAGATGTTAAGCCTTTGTCAGACCTGGAGTTGGCAAATACTTTCCCCCAGTCTGTAGGCTGTCTCCCTGCTCTCTTGATGGTTTCTTAGGCTTTGCAGAAGCTTGTCAGTTTAATGAGGTCCCACTTGTCTATCTTATCTCTTATGGCCTGTGGGTTTCGGGTTTTGTTCAGGAATTGGATGCCAGTTCCAATTTTCATGAGGGTATGTCCTTCATTTTCCAAGGTTCTTATGGTTTGAGGCTTTACATTTAGGTCTCTGATCCATTTAGAGTTAATTTTTGTGTATGGGGGATAGATAGGGGTCCTGTTTCAATCTTCTGCATGTGGTCAGTCAGTTTTCCCAGCACGATTTACTGAATAGGTTCTCCTCTCCCCATTGGTAGGTGGTGGAGGCTTTGTCGAAGATGAGTTGGTTGAGAAATTGAGTTTTTGCTTCTGGAATCTCAATTCTATTCCATTGGTCTATATGCCTGTTCCTATACCAATACCAAGCTGTTTTGACTATTGTAGCCTTATAGTAAAGTTTGAAGTCTGGTAATGTGATGCTACCTGCTTTTTTTTTTTTTTTTGCTGAGGATTGTTCTGGCTATTCTTGGTCGTTTGTGTTTCCATATGAATTCCTGTGTTGTTTTTTCTAGGTCTGAGAAGAATGTTGCTGGTAATTTGATGGGTATTGCATTAAATCTGTAGATTGCCTTAGGTAGGATGGGCATCTTCACAATGTTGATTCTTCCAGTCCATGAGCATGGGATATTTTTCCACTTGTTTGTGTCATCTTTGATTTCTTTGAGCAGTGTTTTGTAGTTTTCATTGTAAAGGTCTTTCACGTTTCTGGTTAGGAAGATGCCAAGGTATTTCATTTTTTTTTGTGGCTATTGTGATGAAATTGTGGTTTTTATTTGGTTTTCTGTTTGTTTATTTTTGGTGTAAAGAAATGCGATTGTCTTTTGCACATTTATTTTATATCCTGAGACTTTGCCAAAGGCCTTTATTAGTGCAAGGAGGTTTTTGACAGATTCTCTTGGGTTTTCAAGGTACACAGTCATGTCATCTGCAAAGAGAGATAACTTGACTTCCTCTTTTCCTATTTGAATACCCCTCATTGCTTTCTCTTCTCTGATTGCTCTAGCCAGGACTTCCAATGCTATATTGAACAGGAGGGGTGAGAGTGGGCATCCTTGTCTTGTTCCAGTTTTCTGGGGAAATGGTTCCAATTTTTGTCCATTTAGGAGTATGCTGGCTGTGGGTTTCTCGTAAATGGCTTTTACTATTTTGAGGTATGTCCTCTGTATGCCTAGATGTTCGAGGGTTTTATCAAGAAGGGGTGCTGGATTTTATCAAAAGCTTTTTCTGCATCTAATGATATAATCATGTGGCTTTTGTTTTGACATTTGTTGATGTATTTAATTACATTTATGGTTTTACGAATATTGAACCAGCCTTGCATCCCAGGGATGAAGCCTACTTGGTCATGATGGATGATTTTTGAGATGTGTTGTTGAATCCGGTTTGCTAAGATCTTGTTGAGAATTTTAGCATCTATGTTCATCAAAGATATTGGCCTGTAGTTCTCTTTCTTTATTGGATCTTTACCTGGCTTGGGTATCAATGTGATGTTAGCTTCGTAAAATGATTTGGGGAGAGTTCCATCTTTCTCAATTGCCTGGAATACCTTCAGTAGGATTGGTATCAGCTCCTCTTTAAATGTCTTGTAGAATTCTGCTGGAAAGCCATCTGGTCCAGGGCTTTTTTTTGGAGGTAGTTTTCTTATTATGTAATCAATTTCCTTGATTGTTATTGGTCTATTTAGGGTCTCAATATCTTCTTGTTTCAACCTAGGCAGGTTGTGTGATGACAGAAAGTCCTCCATTTCCGAAAGCTTTTCAAGTTTGTTTCCATACAAGTGTACATAGTAGTCTCTAATGATCTTTTGTATTTCTTCAGGGTCAGATGTGACTTCATCTTTTGTGTTTCTGATTGTGCTTATTTGGGTTTTTTCTCTCTTTTTCTTGGTCAGTCTAGCTAGGGGTCAAATAATTATTTAATTTCATTGGAGTTTTCAAATTTGTTGTTACAAAGTTATCTACAATGTTCTCTTATTATCCTTTTAGGATCAGTGGGATCTGTAGTGATGTTTCCTCTTTCTTTCCTGATATGAGTGGTTTGTTATTTCTTCCTTTTTTACTTGATCTATCTAGCTAGAAGTTTAAAAATTTTACTAACCTTTTAAAATAACTAACTTTTATTTTCACTGTCTTTTTTTATAATTTGTTTTCTACTTCATTTAATTCCACCCTTATCTTTATGATTTCTTTTTGTATTTTGGGTATAATTTGATCATCTTTCTAAGTGTATCAAAATGGAAACTTACATCATTGCTTTTAAACTTTTTTAGTAACTTTCTTCAAGCATTTAGTGCTATGATTTCTTTCTAATTCTTGATTTAGCTCTGTCTTGCATATTTTAATATATTATTATTTTTATTATAAGTTTAAAATATATTCTAATTTCTTCTTTGACCTATGGATTATTTAGAAAATTGTTGCTTAATTTCCAGATATTTGGAAACTTCCAGGTATATATTGTTATTTATTTCTAACTTAATTTCAAAAGTTCAGAAAACATTCTTGTATAATCTCAATACTTTTCAGTTTATTGAGATTTGTTTTATAGACCAGCATAGATTTATCTTAGCAAATGTTCCATGTACGTTTGGGGAAAAAAGGAGACTCTCTTGAGTATAGTGTTTAATAAATATTTCTAAGCATAAGTGTATTGATTGTGTTGTCTTCTATATACTTACTGATTTCTGACCACTTTGCTTTGCCAGTTACTGAGAGACAAGGGTTGAAATCTCCAGTGATAAATGTGAATTTATTTATTTCTCCTTCAGTTCTTTGCTTCCTGTTTTTGAAGTTTTGTTATTAGGTGCATACACATTTAGGATTGCTATGTCTTTCTGGATAATTGTCCCTCTTATCATTGTGAAAAGTCCCTCTTTTTCTCTAGTAAAGTAATACCCTTGTCCTCATGTCTAATTTGTCTGATATTAATGAAGCCATCCTAGCTTTTTTCTGATTGGTATTTGCTTGGCATGTATTTTCCTGTATTTTTACTTTTTATATACAATATGAGTCTTTTGTAAATGGAGTATATTTACAACTAAGTTTTAAAACATCTAGTCTGTTACTCACTGGTTTTGATTGGAGTATTTAATCCATATACATTTAATTATTTATATAATTGGGTTTAAGTTTTCTTCTTGCGCTTTGTTTTCTATTTTACCCACTTTGTTATTTTCCTCTTTTCTCTTATTTTCCTTGGATTGAGTATTTGATTCCATTTTATATCCACTTTTGGCTTATTAGCTATATCACTTTTTTTCCTGTTTTTTAGCGATTCTCTAGCACTTATAATATTCATATTTAAGTTATCACAGTCTACCTTCAAATATATTATACTGCTTCATATATCAGAATGTCACAACAGTAGATATTAATTTTCTTTTCCTATTTTCTGTTATTGTTATGTATTTCACTTCTACATATTACTTTGTCCCCAAAATACTTTGGTATTATTCTTGCTTTAAGCAGTCAATTATTTAAAAATACATTTTTTAAAAAGAAATTACATTGTCACACATTTTCTCTAGGTGGTCTTGCTTGTTTGTGTAGAGGTGTTCAAAATATTATTGGATGCTCTTTCGAATTTCCATTGTATCAGTTGTAGTATCTCTGTTTTCATTTCTGATTGAATTAATTTGAATCTCATTCCTCATTTCTTAATTAATCTTGCTAGTGGTCTATCAAGTTTGTTTATCTTTTCAAAGAACATACTTTTTGTTTTATTGATTCTTTATATTTTTTAATTCCAATTTCATTTAGTTCTGCTCTGATTTTCATTTCTTTTCTCCTGCTAGCTTTGGGTTTGGTTTGTTTGTGTTTTTCTAGTTCCTTGAAGTGTGACATTAGGATGGCAGTATATGATTTTTCAGTCTTATTAATGGAGGCTTAAGTGATATACATTTTCCTCTGAGTATAGCTTTGGCTGTGTCTCAGAGGTTTTGCTAACTTGTTTCATTGTTGTCATTTGTTTTGAAGAATTTAAAAATTTTCATCTTGATCTCATTGTTGACCCAGGGATCATTCAGAAGCAGATTATTTTACGTCTATGAGTCATTCTTGCAGTTAATTTCTAGTTTTATTCCACTGTGGTCTGAGAAGATTTCTAGTTTTATTTCACTGTGGTCTGAGAAGGTGCTTGACATGATTTTGATTTTCTTGAATTTATTGAGACTTGATTTGTGGCCTATCACATGGTCTGTCTTAGATAACGTTCCATGTGTTGATGAAAAAAATGTATACTGCATAATACGGAGGTGGAATATCCTGTAGATGTCTGTTAGCTTCATTTGTTCTAGGGTCTGTTTTAATTCCAATGCTTCTTTATTGACTTTCTGCCTTGATAATCTGTCTATTGCTGTCAGTGGAATGTTGAAGCCCCCCACTATTATTGTATTGCTGTCTCTCTCTGCTCTCTCTCTCTCTTTCTCTCTCTCTCTTTCTCTCTCTTGCTCTCATTCTCGCTCTTTCTCTTTAGGTCTGATAGAATTTGTTTTATAATGCTGGGGGCTCTGGCTTTAGGTGCATATATATTTAAAATTGTTAGATCTTCTTGTTGAATTTATTCCTTTATCATTACATAATAACCATATTTGTTGGGGTTTTTTTTTTCTGTTGTTAATTTAAAGTCTGTTTTATCTGATATGAGAATGGCTACTCCTGCTTGTTTTTGGTTCTATTTGCATGGAGTATTTTTCCCCACTCCTTTACCTTGAGTCAATAGAAGTTATTGTGTGTTAAGTGGGTCTCTTTAAGTTAGCAGACATTTGGGTTGTGTGTATATTTTTAATCCATTCTGCCAGTCTGTATCTTTTTAGTGGAACATTGAGACTATTTACATTCAGGGTTAATGATAATATGTAAGGTATTATTCCATTAAAATGTTGATTGTTATCTGGTTGCTTTATTAATTTTTTTTTACTCTTTTATGTTGGTGCTCTATAAGGTCTGTGAACTTTATGATTTCTAGCATTTTTATACTGATGTATTTTGATATTTTGTTTCAGTATTTGGAAATCCTTTGGATGTTTCTTGTAGAGCCAGTCTGGAAAGGACTTCATTTTTCCTTCATTTGTGAAACTTAGTTTTGGAGGATACAAAATCCTTGGCTGATTCTTATTCTGGTTGAGGAGACTGAAGACCCCAGTCCCTTTCTGGCTTATAGGGTTCTTTCTGAGAAGTCTGCTGTTAGTCTGACAGGTTTACCTTGGTAAGTTATTTGATGCTTTTGTCTTGCTGCTCTTAAAATTCTTTCTTTCACATTAAATTTGTATAACTGGATGATTATATGCTTGGGATGACCTTTCTGTAATGAATCTTCTAAGGGTTCTTTTGGTTTTATTTCTCTGGATATTTAAATTTCTGGCAAGGCCAGGGAAATTCTCCTCCATTATTCCCTCAAATAGTTTTCCAAACCTGTTGCTTTCTTTTCTTCCTCAGGAACACTTAGTGATTCTTAGGTTTGTACATTTTACATAATCCCACATTTCTTGGAGACTTCATTCCATTCTCTTGATTCTTTTTTCTTTATTGTTGTCTGATTGGGTAATTTGAAAGCCTTGCCTTCAAGTTCTGAGATTCTTTCTTCCGGTTTTTCTAGTCTACTATTAAAACTTTCCATTGCATTCTGTACTTCCCCAAATGATTCTTTCATTTCCAGAACTTAAGCTTGATTTTTTAAGATGTCTGTCTCTTCGGAGAATTTTTCATTCATGTCCTAAACAGTTTTTTTCTATTTCTTTATGTTGGTTTTCAATTTTTCCTAAAACTCATTGTGCAATTTTATAACCAACTTTTGAATTCTATGTCTGGCATTTCGTAGGTTTCATTTTGATTAGGGTCTATTCCTGAAGAGTTGGTATAGTCTTTTGGGAGTATTCAAGAACTCCCTTTTAAAATATTGTCAGAATTATTTTTCTGGTTCCTCCTCATTTGGGTAATCTATTTCTTCTTATCTGAGGTTGGCAGGAGGCTGACATAGGCACTGTAGAGTCCCCTTGGTTACATATGGCTTTGATGTGGTGAGTTTCTCTATTGTCAGCTGTGGCAGTCCTGTGCTGGGTATCTACATAGGCTCCCAGTATGCTGAGTGGCCAGAGTGCCTTGGAGAGTGGTGTTACCTGGGCTCTGGGATTAGGCCTTCCCCAAAGTTGAGGTGATGTGGTGGGCTATACTGTTGTCCTCCAACCAAGAGGTGGCACTCATGGCAGAAAGCTAGCTGTGATAGCAGCTGTGGGCTTTCTGCCTAGCCTGTGTTGCTCCAAGGAAGTGCTCAGTCAACCTAGATGGAGGATAGGACTCTGGGGATTACCAAGTTCTCTATGCTCTTTTGAGCCTTCTAGAGCAGTGTGGGGGATGGGGAGAGGAGCTGAAGCACCCCACCAGTGTGAACTCTTGGCTACACCAGTGGGGATTAGGAGAGAGTTCTGGGCCCCTGGGATAATGCTGTTGTGCAGGAGGTCCATGTCCACCTGATTGACAGGGTCCGGGTGGGCCGAAGACCCCGGGCCGCAGGGCGAGCCCAGGAAGCTGAGGCCCTTCTGTCCTTCACCTTTGCTGTTTGATACCACCGAAGAATTCTGTGCAGTCGTGGAAGAAGAAAATGGCATGTTTATGTGAAGTACTCACAGCTAACCTGGAAACATCATGGTTTATTTTTCCATTTTTCCCACTATGCCACTTGGCCTTTTCTAACATATGCAAGGGTTAAACTCTGAAGCACATCAAGAATGCTTTATTTCACTTGGTTATAAGTTACTAGATATTGCTTAAGTAATAAATGATATAAGTATATCCACTCCTTATTTGATTTAGGACTATACAGTTTAGTGTTTAGACATAAGGATTTTTAGAAGCACAAGTTTATAGTAGTTCATTATGAATTCATTATAAGTTCTAACACTTATCTAGGAGTTATGCAGGTGATTTATGACACTGCTTTCACTAACTTAGGATAAGGATTAATATTAAGGTTTCTACTTAATTCTATAGTTAAAACTCTAAGTTAACATTTATAGAGTAGGTTTTCACTGAACTCATAATACAATAATCAGACACTTTTATGACAGATCAGCTAAAACAGAAAGCAACCTTGAGGGGCCTGGCAAACATTACTAAAAGTTTCTTTTGAGTTCTCTTTAGAAACAAGCACTGCAAGATAAGAGAAAAGTAACGAGGACATCTGGACAAGGGAGGTGATCACAGGACTCTGAAGAACATAAGAGCCTAAGATGAGAATATTCCTGACACATAAAGAAATATACACTTAAAGAAACTTTCTTGAAACATTTGTAATTTGGGACATTGGACTGAGAGTGTCATTGTTGGCTTTATGAATAAGACGTTGTCTGGAAGCCTATGGGAATCTTGGTTTGTTCGCTACTAAGACCATTAGCTGGTAACTTTTAAAAGATATGTATGTGAAAGAATCTTCTTTGTCTAGCCCCTTCAAAAATGGTATAAAAGTTCTGTATTAACTAGCATTAAATTGTCATCTGTTCAAGAAGCAGGTGTCTGGTATATGATCGTCGTCGTTTGCCTATCCGTCTCTCCTTCAACACTTCCCACGACCCTTGTGGGGCTGGCCCCCGCACCCCACCAGTGTGAACTCTTGGCTACCCCAATGGGGATTAGGAGAGAGTTCTGGGCCCCTGGGATAATACTGTTGTGCAGGGCAGGTGCAGAAGAATTTGTAGAGAGAGTGAGATGTTGCTTTGGCAACGAGTTCCACCTGGCTCCTGGCCTTGGCCTCAGGCAGTTTGCCTTCTGAATGTCAAAGTGCAACTGGCCTCAGGATCTCAGGTGGTCTCATGGCAGCCAAGAACCATTTGCTGCTGTGAAGTTTGCCTTTGGAGCACATGCCCTCCAAGGCCTGCTAGAAAGCAGTGCCTGCAAGGGTTGGGTTCTTGGGATATGGCAGCTGGAGCTGCTCAGGGCTTTCTATTTTCCTGCACCACCACTCCACATGGCTTTGACAGTGCATGTCTTTGGGTAAGACAATCTTCCACGAGGAACTGGAGTCCTGCAAGGCTCAGGGGGCCCTTCAAGTCCGTGGCAGGAGTACAGGACTCCTGAATTCCCCTCCCACACCTCCCTCACTGCATCTGGAGGTTGCTGGTCATCTGTACCATGATCGAGAGGAGAGTCTGGCTGGCTCCAACCCAGGTTGGTTGGTTTTTCTCTTATTTGCACTAGGTGGTTGTTATCACTTTGTTGATAAGTTATGGAAATATGTTGCTGGGCTTGTTCATCTCTAGCTGCCTCATGTTGCCCATCTTAATTTTGTACTTTTCAATTATATAATTTTGTTTGTTTTGTTTTTATAGTTTCCATTGAGAGTCTCTGTTGGTTCCCTCATTATGTTCATGTTTTCTCTAAATCCTTGAACATATTTATAATAGCTGCTTAAAAGTTATCTGCTAATTCTATTCTGACATTTCTGGGTGTTTCTTTTGACCGATTTTTCTCCTAGATTTGGTTATATTTATCTGCTTATTTTCATGCCTAGTAATTCTTATTGTATACTGAACACTGTGATCACTATATTTCTGAATGTCCCTCTTAAATCATAGTCCTGTGCTGCCTAAAAACTGTTTTATAGTTGTTTATGGTAGAAGTCCAATACCAGTTACTCCATCTTGGCCAGAATGGTCTTGTAATTTTTAAAAATCATAGCCTGACATTGCATATGAGAGGATGGTAGAGACTGAACAGACAGTATTTATCCTCAGAAAAGGGTAACCTGTTGCTCTTTCAGGTTGCTGGATTCACTTTCCTTGATCTAATCTGGAATAAGATGGGTCTGGGCTGGGTGCAGTTTTAGTCCATTTCACTTAATGGCTGGTTTCAAATGTTCTGAGGATGAGCTCAGGCCTCTGCCTCCAGCAGGAATTGGAAGCCAAATATGATGAAACTCTGGAGTTCTTGCTGTTTTTCAGTCCAGCCTAGCTTTTTGTCCCTTGGGTGATGTCCCTATGCCCTGTTGTCTTCCTCTAGCCCTTTATAAGCTACTGAATATTCTGTGGAAATCCTGTGGAGAAAATTGGTTGGTGATGAGGATTTGTTTCCTCTGAATTCCCATTTATTTTGCTAGTGTACTTCTTTGTACTGTTACAATGTGTGTCCTGCCTATGGTTGGCTTGGTCCTCTACTCACCATTTCAGATGTGGCCATGAAGGATAAAGGCACAAGGAAGAACCTCTCAGAGGGCACCAGGGGCCGAACAGAACAATGAGCAAAGAAGGTCTCCCTTCCGGAGGCTTATAGGACGTTCTCCCCTCCCTGAATCAGGAGTAAACAGCAGCAGGGCTTCAGAATTGCTGTCAGCAGGCGACCTCTGAATGGGAGTCATCACTGTAATTCTCCTATCCCTGACCTTTTGCACCCTGGGTATGGATGTGGAAGATGAACAGATCTTAAAGTTTAAAAGAAGAAAATTTAAAAAAGTTTACAAGATAGTTGAGAAGATTTCCGTTTCTGGTGTGACTGTGGAAAGTGGCAGAGGATCTTTGTTTTTATTGTAATAGCAAGATAAATTATAAACGTTATAAGGACAACAGAGAAGCCCTTCCTGGGCAAGAAGCGAGTAGTAGCCACTTTTGTCTGTTTGCGAATGGACTCATTCTCTCTTTTTTTGTTTTTTGTTATTTGTTTTGAGTTGGAGTTTCAGTCTGTCGCCCAGACTGGAGTGCAGTGGCCGCTCCCGGCCACCGCAGCCTCGACCTGCTGGGCTCTGGCGATCTCTTCCGCCACAGCCTTCCGAGTAGCCGGAATTACAGGCGCGCGCTACCACGCCCGGCTGATTTTTTGATTTATTGTAGATATGAGGTCTTGCTGCCCAGGTGGGCCTCGAAACCTCGGGCTCAGGCAATCCACTCGCCTCAGCCTCCCAAAGGCACGGGATTACAGGCTGAGCCATCAAGCCCGGTTGCTTTGCATTCTTGTGTTTCCTGGTAAACTGTCCTTTTTGCTCTGCCCAGGAATCTGTTAGCAACTCATTTATACACATGGTCAACATTCTCGACATGTCTTCAAGCGCATGCCTCTAAAAGCACAACCTCTGGATTGAGGGCTTGTGCTTTCAGAAGATACCCTTTTGTGTTCGTTTGTTTTTGTTTCGGGGTGGATTTTGCATCTTGCTTGCTTGCTTTTCTACGGGCCACACTAGAAAGAGACAGAGCTGAGACGCAAACTCAAGTTTGTCTCAAGTTTGCTATATCAAAACCTAATCATCTAGCCGGGCGCGGTGGCTCACGCCTGTAATCCCAGCACTTTGAGGGGTGGAGGCAAGAGGCTTGCCTGAGTCCAGGGGTTCAAGACCAGTCTGGGCAACTTGGCAAGACCTGGTCTCTTCAATAAATCAAAAAATTAGCTGCATGTGGTGGTGCATGTCTGTAGTTCCAGCTACTTGAAAGCCTGAGGCGGAGCCATCACCTGAGTCCAGTGGACTGAGGCTGCAGTGGCTGTGAGCGTGCCACTGTACTCCAGCCTGAGCAACAGAGTGAGACCCCTACTCAGAAATGAAACAAAACCAAAAAACCCTCATAATCTTAAGGATTAACTTCATTGCTTCTCAGTTGAGACGGATGGAAACCTTACTAAGTAGCACGGATATTTCAAGCAAGATTGAAGAGCACCACGATAGGGTCTTCCAACCCACGGCTGCTCTCAAAACCACATTCCATCCAGGGCTTTACTTCTATTCCATTGGCTCCCCAAATCACTGGAGGGTTTTATTTTATTTTATTTTTGTGTGTGTGTTAGAGTCTCACTCTGTCGCCCAGACTGGAGTGCAGTGGCCGTTCCCGGCCACCGCAGCCTCGACCAACTGGGCTCCAGCGATCCTGCCGCCTCAGCCTTCCAGTAGCTGGAATTACAGGCGCGCGCTACCACGCCCAGCTGATTTTTTGATTTACTGTAGAGATGAGGTCTTGCCAAGTTGCCCAGGTGGGTCTTGAACCCACGGGCTCAGGCAATCCACTCACCTCGGCTTCCCAAAGCATGGGATTATCGACTGAGCCACCGAGCCCGGCCACTAGAGGATTTTAAAGGCCACTCCTTAAAGATTCTGTTTCAGTCCTCCCTGACCTACTTACGTGGCGTGATGGAACTGTGCATTCTCAAGGATGAGCATTTTTTTAAAAAATGAGAACACAGGTTTTACTGAGAGGACAGAAAAGCTCTCGCGGTGGAAGGGGACCCGAAGGGGTTGCCCAGGATGGTGGAGAAGATGGGGACACACAGACACAGTGCTAACTGCCTTTCCGTCTGGTTTTCCAACCTTAGTCCACAGGCTGGGTCCCCTCCCATGAGGCATTCGCTCCCTGGGAATGGACGTGGCTGGTAACGAAGGGGTGTGAGACGCCACTCCTGATGATGGCTGGCGTGTGCTGGATCCTTGCCGGGTTTTCAGCAAGGGGAAAGTGGAAGAGGCTGGATTACTCAGCAGCGTCAGGAAGAATGTGGCAATCAGCCACGTCACCTGAAGCCTGACACTGTCTTAGAAAGTCCTCACCTCCTCCCCAGAGAAGCTCTTGACCAAGACTGTTTCGTGTGAAGCAAAAATTTATCTTTTCCTGGCTTCTTTATTCCTAAAGTCTACTCACAGGTACAGGGGCTTGATTATAACTGGCCTGTTTGCTTAGGGAGATAAAAGCTTAACAAACAAGAAGGATTAAAATTCTTTTAAAAACTTTTTTTGATATTTAGGTTATTGTTACTAATGTAAAATTACCTCTGACTCATTTATTCAGAATAATATCATCCAAACCAAAACATCCTCAATATCCTGTTGAGAACCTATAACCGATCTAAAAGAAAAGACTATATAAAAATACTCAACGTCTGAGCCGTAATATTAATACATGGATCATTTACTTAATTTATTTACTCAGTTGTTTATTGACTGCGTGTCATGGACTAGTCCCTCTGCTGGGTCCTCGTGGCATAATAGTGAATAAAAAATAGGGGCAGTCTGCTGCTCTCAGGAAGTTTGTCATCTAGTAGGGGAGATGAGAAAAACAATCACATAAATAAAAAGCGACTATCATTATTGCATCTTATGAGATGTGTGAGGGGGACCCCCAAAAAACTGGAATGATTTTTTGGAGGGCAGGACCCTTGTAGTACACACGGAAATTGTTCCTCCAGATCAAATGGTCAACCAACATTTTTATCTGGAAGTTCTAGGAAGGAACATCCCAAGTCGTGGCAAACAGGTGACAGGTTCTTCCACCATGACAATGCACCTGCCTATCCTGCGCTGAGTATCCAGCAGTTTTAGACCCCAAATGGCATGGCCCCATGTCCCACCCTGCCGACTCACCTGGTCTCACCCCGAGCGACGTCTTTTGTTCCTCTGGATGAAAACATCCTCAAAGAGAAATGTTTTGCTGGCGTGGAAGAAGCTAAACAAAAGATAGCAGAAGCACTAAAAGGCATCAAAATTGATGAGTTCAAAAACTGTTTTGAGGCTGGGCTCGGTGGCTCAGCCTGGAATCCCACGCCTTTGGGAGGCTGAGGTGAGTGGATTGCCTGAGCCGGCGGGTTCGAGACCC
>NW_007260019.1:683748-689255 GCF_000164805.1 Carlito syrichta | reverse complement strand
ACTCCAGTCTGGGCGACAGAGTGAGACTCCAACTCAAAAAAAAAAAAAAAAAAATTATAAAAAAAACCAACCAACCAACCAACCAAACAAACAAACAAAAAAACTGTTTTAAGCAGTGGGAAAAGCATCTCCATAGGTGTATTGCCTCAAATGGAGAGTACTTTGAAGGCGACTGAAATTTAAACATGTAAGAATAAATATACAATTTTAAATAAATAAATTCTGGGGTTTTTTGGGGTCCTCCCCATACATGGTTAAGAGAATGTGTGACAAATGTACTAGGGAAATGTGATCTGATGGATGAGTTTTCTGGACAAATGAGGGAAGTATGTTCTATGCAGAAAGAGTAGGATGTGCAAAGGCCCTGCGGTAGATGAGACCATGAAATAAGACCAGTGGCCAGATGGAGAGAACAAGGGAGAATGCGGGCAAGATGAGGCTGGAGAGGAAGGCAGAGACCAAACCTGACAAGCCAAATTATGTTAAGAATTACCTTTTTAGTTCATGAACACTGGGAAGACCTTTATGTATTTTATGTATTTTAGATGAGGAGGAACATAGATTACATTTCAAAAACATCACATTGGGCTGGGTGCGGTGGCTCACGCCTATAATTCCAGCCCTTTGTGAGGTGGAGGAGGAGCCCAGGAGTTCAAGACCAGCCTAGGCAACATACCGAAACCTTGTCTCTACAAAAAAATCAGAAAATTAGCTGGGCATGGGAGCGTGCCCCTAGAGTCTCAGCTACTTGGACAGCTGAGGTGGATGGATCCTTTGATCCAGGAGGTGGAGGCTGTGGCGAGCTGTGATCATGCCACTGCACTGCCGCTTGGGTGACAGTGTGAGAGTGACTCAAAAGAAAAATAAAAGATCACATGGGTGGCAGCGTGGGGGGTGGTGACGGTTTGGAGGGGTGACAGGAATAGCTGGAGAGATGGCTATTGCAGAGACCCAGTAAGCTTGGCAGCCGCTTGGAGGAGGAGGGTCCTATGGGAGAAGACAAGTGGGTGGACTCAAGGAATCCTTGGGCAGGATTGCGGGGCTTGACGGGGGGTGGCAGGGGCGGAGGACGAGTCCCGGGCTTGTGCCCACATGACTGGCCGGATGAGCAGCTTCGGAGGCCGGCCAGGTTTGGGCAGGAAGACCGTGGCTCAACTCGGACGGGCTGAGACCGGGGTGACTTCAGAGATTCAAGAGACACGAGGCAAGGAGGTCCGAGGAGTCTGGGCCGGAGACACACTCGCAAGTCACCTGCGTTCGGTGCTGTGGAAGGAACTTTGAGCGGGGAAGAGCAAATGTCGAGTGAGAGCAAGGGAGGCGGGCCTCGGGCTGGGCCTCCAGAAACTCCCCTGTTCAGAGGCAGGTCAAGGAGGACGAGCCCCCAGAGGGGCGGCCATGCTGGAGAGCAGCTGGAGACGTCAAGCGAGGGGTGGCTCGAAAGGGAGGGTGTGGACAGGAGAACCCGCTTTGCCGAAAGGCCGGGTAGGGTGGCAAAGGCCTGTAGGATTTAGGGACGTGGAGATGGCCGGACCTTGGCCCGAGCAGCTCGTGAGGACTGATGACAGAAGAACCCATGCTGGAGTGGGCTGAGGCAGGCAGCGGGTCCAAAGAAATGGTGACGGACACTAGGGCTGACTCTTTGGAGAAGCCTGGATTTGCAGTTGGGTGGCAGGGAGGGCCGGAGGCACGTGTGGGTTTGGGGGAGCGCGAGAACTCTGGACAGGCTGAAGGGCCGTGGAGGAAGAGGGTGACCGGTCCTATACAGAAAGCAGCATCCTGAGCCTTGTGGAGGGGTCCACCCTAGGCGGGAAGCGGGGAGCAGGACAACTGAAGGCGAGAAGGGTCTGGTCTGGGGGCGCGGGGGGTTCCACTTGCCCTGGAGAGTGGGAGGCAGAGACGTCTCCCTGGAGCGGGACGTGGCGGATTGAAGGAGAGGTGAGCGTTGGTAAGTGGCGGGGGGTGGTGAGAGGAGACACCACGAGGAGGCGCGGAAACCTCAGCTGGCAAGACTGAGGGCCAGCCGGGCTCGGTGGCTCAGCCTGTCATCCCGGCCTTTGGGCGGCTGAGGTGAGTGGATGGCCTGAGCCCGCGGGTTCGAGACCCGCCTGGGCAGGCGAGACCTCATCTCTACAATAACTCAAAAAATAAGCCGGGCAGGGTAGCACGCGCCTGTAGTTCCGGCTCCTCGGAAGGCTGAGGCCGAAGGATCGCCGGAGCCCAGCAGGTTGAGGCTGCGGTGGCCGGGAGCGGCCACTGCACTCCAGTCTGGGCGACAGAGGGAGACTCCGACTCAAAAAAAAAAAAAAAAAGGCTGAGGGCCCACCTGGGGCTGAGGGTCATGGATTCGTGGCAGATCCAGTCTTCCCCCTCCTTCCAAGGCCACATCCGCCCGACCCCCGTGTCCGAAGAGGGCCGCCTCCGTTGCCGGCCGACGTCTGACACCGCCTCTTCCTTCCACAGACGGTGCTCTTCTGGACCTGTGAGAAGTATCCCCACTCGAGAGACTGGCAGGTCTTCGGCAAAGCGTTCCTGCGCCTCGTGAGGAAACTGCACAAGTGTGTGAGCCAGCACTTCCTGAAGCACTATTTTGTCCGCGACGGCAACCTCCTTCAGTATGCCAACTCGCAGGAGCTGGACGCCGTGGCCCAAAGGCTGGCCGCCTTCCTTGAAGAACCCCCAGCTCAGCCCGCCTTGACGGCTGCCCCGGCCTGGGAGGCTCTTGGACATCTCATCATTCTTGGCCTTGTTCTCCAGATGGGGCCTCAGTCAGGTGCCAGGATCCCACCCGGCAGAGAGGCGACGGGTGACAGAGGAGACCACGTCAAACCACTGGCACTCGGGGGGGAGGGACTGTACCCCGAGATGCCTGACCCAGGCCTCCCTCGAGCCAAGCGAGCTTTTCAGCCCTAGCTACCTCTCGTGGGGACGGCACTCATCAAGCGTCCCTAAGCCACAGACCCTGAGCTGATGACAGTTTGAATTTATGTTTCCTGCTCAGGCTCTGATTGTCTGACAGGGAGCAAGGAGGCAGAACCCGGGAGGGCCGCCCTGGAATGTTCTCCAGCTCACCAACCGTGGGCGCCTTCTCTTTCTGTTTGTAAAGTGAGCATGCTGATGTGAGCCTGTGGCACCGTGCGGGTGCCTTTTCGAGAGGAAGGCACGGGGTCAGCACAAAGTGTTGAGTAGCCGGTGTTTGCACCTTGGATCAGAACTCACAGCACTGATGGACAGGGACACCTGGAGAGGTAGCACGCCCGTGCTTCCTTGCTGGTGGCCCGGTGGTTCTCAAGATTCGGTCACTTCTCTGCTGTTCTCTAAGCAGGAAGGGAGTGGCTTTGATGGCGAGTGTAAGTCAAAGATGGAACTGCAGCTCTGTCTGCAGCCTGATCCCAGCCACAGCCCAGACTTTGCTTCTGGGCCATGGGTCAGTCATGGGATGTCCTTCTTTCTACGTGAAGAACTTGGTGCTGTGATCTGTACAGAATGAGCTTAGTGTCACCTACATCTCAGTACATAATCTCTCCTCACTTCATTCGCTGGCTCCTTCGTTGATGAACTGGCTCATCCAGCACCCGGAACGCAGCAAAGGGCAAGATGGACAAGGACTTCCCCACGGCCGTGACGCTTAGTGGTGGAGCCAAGGATCGCAGCCGGCAGCAAGTGCTCTGAGGGAAATGAACGGAATGTCACAAGAGTCACCCAAGGATGTCCAAGGGCTGAAAATGCACAACAGCTGGGCGCGATGGCTCACGTCTGTAATCCCGGCACTTTGGGAGGCAGAGGTGAGAGAATTGCCTGATCCCACAGGTTCAAGACCAGCCTAGGCAACATGGCAAGATCTTTCTTTCTTTCTTTCTTTTTTTTTTTGAGTTGATGTCTCACTCTGTCACTCAGGCTGGAGTGCAGTGGCACGCTCACGGCCACTGTAGCCTCGACCTGCTGGGTTCAGTTGACCCTTCTGCCTCAGCCTTCCAAGTAGCTGGAAATACAGGCACCAGCCACCATGCCTGGCTAATTTTTTGATTTATTGTAATGATGAGGTCTCACCAATTGCCCAGGCTGGTCTCGAACTGCTGGGCTCAGGCAATCATCTCACCTCGGCCTCCCAAAGTGCTGGGATTATAGGTGTGAGCCACTGCACCTAGTTGAGACCTTGCTTCTACAATGAATCAAAAAATTAGCTGGGTGCGGTGGCGCCCTCCTGTAGTTCCAGCTACTTGGAAGGCTGAGGCGGAAGGATCGCCGGAGCCCAGCAGGTCGAGGCTGCGGTGGTTGTGAGCGTGACACTACCTTCCAGCCTGGGCAACAGAATGAAACTTCAACTCTAAAAAAGAAAGAAAGAAAGAAAAGGCACAGCTGAAGGGGAAGAAAGAAACCAAGAACAGGCCCTGCCGCGTCTGGCATGAGTCAAGTCACTTGGCCTTGCACTGCCAATATGGAATCAGTATTTGATGCCAAGATCAAAGATGTGACATTTGGCCTCTCCTGAAGCAGAGGGATACTGGGACCTGACTGCATTATAAATGATCGTTCTGGTCGCAGCATGCTGGAAGAGGGCCTGGGGGGCTCACACAAGAGTTGGGGCACTGGAGGTCTCCCATGTGGATTCTCACTGAGGCCACGAACTGACACAACTGGCCAGGAATTCTGGAAGTTCTTGGTGAGCTCGATGGCTTCTTCTGGCATTCTCAACTCCAAGGGCTCCTTTATTGCTCTTGATTATTTCCGCCCGAACATATTTAATGAAGTGAAATTTCTAAAGCAGGAACTCCTGATTTTTGTTTTGATGAAAATTCACATTTGAACATGAAAACAACTGATTTTCAAAAGGACTGTAACCCAATGGTGGGGCCCATAAGACTAGCACATATGAAAATACGGGCTTGAAATGTTGCGGACAAAAAGCCTTTCTAAACCAATCTAGGTTTGCAATGTTTTTTTTTGAGTTGGAGTCTCCCTCCGCCGTCACCCAGGCTAAAGTGCGGTGGCAGGTCATGGCCACCCCGCGTCAGCCTGCTAGCTTCAGGCGCTCTCTCTGTCTCCGCCTTCCCCGCAGCTGGAACCACAGGCGCCTGCTACCAGGCCCGGCTCCTCTTTTAAATTTCGCTGCAGAGACGGGCTCTCACCACGGTGCGCAGGCTGGCCTGGAGTCCCTGGGCTCGGGCCGTCCCCGCCTCTCGGCCCAGCACGTCCCTGGGCTCGGGCCGCCCCCGCCTCTCGGCCCCCCAAAGTGCTGGGCCTACAGGCTTGAGCCACCGCGCCCGGCCAAGTTGACACTTTCTGAAAACACGAACCGATGAGCAAACTAGCATTTTGCTGGGTCAGCCATGCTGGCTTCTAATTCTCACATTCTTGCCTCCTGGGAAACATTTTTGGAAAGGTGGCCCGTGTAATGTTGTTTTTTAAGTGATGAAAGAGCATCTCAAGCGGGTTTTAAAACAGACACAGTGGGAAGCGGGACGTACGGTTGAGTGTGCGTGCGCGTGCGTGCGCGTGCGCGTGTGCGT
>NW_007260019.1:673337-682432 GCF_000164805.1 Carlito syrichta | reverse complement strand
AGTAGCTGGAACTACAGGCGCGTGCCACCATGCCCTGCTAACTTTTTTGAGTCGGGGTCTCCCCCCGTCGCCCAGGCCGGAGGGCAGTGGCACGCTCGTGGTCACCCCAGCGTTGACCTGCTAGGCTCAGGCGATCCTTCCGCCTCAGCCTTCCCAGTAGCCGGAACTACAAGCACACGCTACCATGCCTGGCTAATTTCTTTTGATTTATTGTAGAGACGAGATCTCACCGAGCTGCCCAGGCTGGCCTCGAACACCTGGTCTCTGGCAATCCTCTCTCCTCAGCCTCCCAAAGTGCTGGGATTACAGGCTTGAGCCACTGTGCCCGGCCTGATCATTTTATTTTTTATTTTTATTTTTGAGTCGGAGTCTCATTCTGTCACCCAACCTGGAGTGCAGCGGCACGCTCACGGCCACCGCGGTGTCGACCTGCTGGACTCAGGCGATTCTTCCACCTCAGCCTTCCAAGTAGCAGGAACTATAAGCGCACGCCGCCACGCCCAGCTAAGTTTTTGATTTATTATAGAGACGAGATCTTGCCAAGTTGCCCAGGCTGGTCTCGACCCCCTGGGCTCAGGCAATCCTCTCGTCTCAGCCTCCCAAAGTGCTGGGATGAACAGACATGAGCCGCCGCACCCAGCTGGCTGCTTTCTTTATAGTTTTACCACCTACCATATTTCATTGAACTGAAGCCCCGATTGTCAGAGGCACCATTATTTCGTGTCTAAGAAAGAGAAAGTGCTGCTAGACGTGATTGCAAGACATCAGTGGTTATAAAATGCATCCCAATTTTGGAGAGATCAAAATGTAAAAAAAAAAAAAAAAAAAGACCGGGTGCAGTGGTTCATGCCTGTAATCCCAGCACTTTGGGAAGTCAAAGCGGGAGGATTGCTTGAGCCCAAGAGTTCAAGATCAGCCTGGGCACCATAGTTAGACCTCGTCTCAACAGAAATTTAAAATTAGCTGAGGATGATGGTGAGCACCCGTAGTCCCAGCTCATTAGGAGGCTGAGGCGGAAGGGTCGCCTGAGTGCAGGAAGTTGAGGCTGTGGTGAGCCGGGATTGTACTACTGCACTCCAGCCTAGATGGCAGAGTGAAACCCTGGCTCAAAAAGAAAAAAAAAAAAATCAAAAGACTTTTGAATCAACAAAATATGACCCGCATGCCTTCCAAACTATGTTTTTAGTTTTGCCTTTTTCTGAGCTTTACATAAACGGAGCCACACTCTATGGTCTTCTGTGATTACTTCCCATGTCCGTAGTATGCTTTTGAGACTCCCATGTGTAATCGTGTAGCAGTGGTTTGTTCTTCTTCATTGCTGTATAATACTCCACTATAGCTGTGAATCTGTCACTATTTATTTATAGTACTGTATATGGGCATTTAGATTGCTACTAGTGTTAGTGATTTGAACTATGTTTTATATAGATATCCTTCTGCCTCAGCCTTCCAAGTAGCTGGAATCACAGGCCTGCACCATCGTGGCTGGCTAATTTTTTGATTTATTGTAGAGACGAGGTCTCTAACCCCTGGGCTCAAGCAATCCTCTCACCTCCACCTCCCAGAGTGCTGGGATTAGGCATGAGCCACTGTGCCCATCTTACTGTATATTCTTATACACATCTTCTGATGCACACAAATCTTTAAAGGGTATATACATAAGAATGAAATTCAGTTTCACAAAATATATGCATATTTATTATTATTATTATTATTATTACTACTACTATTATGTTGAGTTGGAGTCTCACTCTGCCACCCAGGTTGAAGTGCAGTGGCATGCTCACAGTTGCTGCAGCCTTGACCTGCTGGGCTCAGGTGATCCTTCTGCCTCAACCTTCCAAGTAGCTGGAACTACAGGCGTGCCCAGCAAATTTTTTTATTTATTGTAGAGACAAAGTCTTGTCATGTTGCCTAGGCTGGTCTCGAACCCCTGGGCTCAGGCAATCCTCTCACCTCTGCTTTCCAAAGTGCTGGAATTACAGGTGTGAGTCACTGCACCTGGCTTATGCATATTTAAATTTACTAGGTGGTGTCAAAATATTTTCCAAAGAGAGCACATCAATCTAAGTTCTCCATCATTAAAAACGACTATTTTTTATTAAAGAGTTTTGGGAGTACAAATAATTTCAGGTTATATGGATGCCTTGTAGAGTGGGAAGAAGTCTGGGCTTTAATTGGACTCACCACTCCCACCTGTTCACCTGGTACCTGATAGGTGTGAATTCTCCCTTTTAATGTAAGTTAATTTTCAGTGACTTTCTCTATGAAAATAGAGTACACTTTAACTGGACTCAGTGGCTCACACCTGTCATCCCAGCACTTTGGGAGGCCGAGGCAAGAGGATTGCCTGAGCCCAGGGGTTCGAGACCAGCCTGGGCAATTTCACGAGAGCTTGTCTCTACAATAAATCAAAAATTAGCCAGGCGTGGTGCTGCATGCCTGTAGTTCCAGCTACTTGGAAGGCTGAGGCGGAAGGATCGCCGGAGCCCAGCAGGTAGGTGAGCTTGCCATTGCACTCCAGCTTGGGCGACAGAGTGAGACTTCAACTCAAAAAAAAAAAAAAAGTATGCAAGTTTAGATGTAATGTCTAACAAATGTCAGTTAGATCATACACTGCTCAATTTTCTATACTTTACTGATTTTTCTGCTGTACTTTCTGACATTTACCGAGATAATTGTTTTAAAAGCTCCCATTATGATCATAGATTTTTCAATTTCTTTTGATAGTTTTGTCAAGCCTGTGCTTAATATGCTTTGAGAGTACATTATTAGGAATATTAGGTTTAGAATTTTTATATACTCCCAGTTAATTGAAACTTATCATTATAAAGTTGCATTTTTAACTCATAAACATTTTGCCTACATATTGACTTTACCTGATACTAATATAGTAAGGTCACTTTATTTTGATTAGCAGTTGCCTGGTTTATATCTAATATATATTTATGTTATATAGCTAGTATATATCTTTTTCCATCCTTTAACTTTCAATTTAGTTGTATCCTTGTGTTGTCAAAACTGCATTTTTTTGCAAATGGTGGATTAAAAAAAAATCCCATCTGACAGGTGAGGTCTTTTGACTTTATGTTTAGCCCACCTATATTTATTTAAATTAATAACACATTTGGACTCATGGCCACTCCCATTATTTACTTTTTGCTTGTCTCATTTTATAAATCTCCTGCCTTTAACTTCTTGCTTTTTTAAAAATTAAAATGACATTTTTTCTTCTTTTTTAAATACCTCTTTCCCTCTTACTGGTTTGGAAAGTCCATACCCTTTCTCTGTCCTTTTCATGGTTATCAAGGCTATTTACACATACAGACTAAATTCTACACATTAAAGTCAAAGTTAATTTAATTTGTTCTCCTTTCCAACAAGAGCGCTAGAAGGCTTTGGCAGCCGTCACTCCCATCACGTTCCCTCCCACATTATCTGTTGTTGTCATCCAGGATTTGGGTTCTAACCTCTTTGCCACCCCCTATACACACACGTATACATAACTATAATAGATATTACTACCATTATTTTATAAAAATAGATTTCTCAGTTTATTAAAATATTTGCCTGTATGTTTGATTGCTACTCTTCCTTGCATTCCTACTTTCTATTAGAAATAATATTCCTTCTGCCTGGCGTATACACTCTAACATTTCCTACAGTGAGAGTATACGAGAGTAAATGGTTTTGGTTTGTCTGAAATTGCCCTTATTCACCTTCATTATTTTATTTTTGTAGAGATGGGTTCTCACTATGTTGCCCACGCTGGTCTCAAACGCCTGGCCTCAAGCAGTCCTCCCACTTCAGCCTCCCAAGTTGCTGAGATTACAGGCATGAACAATTGCACCCACCTACCTATATTCTTGAAAGATATTTTCAGTTTTAGGTTCACACAATTCTTTTCAGCACATTGAAGATTTTTTTTACCAATGTTTTCTGCCTTCCATAATTATTATTTGCCAGTCAGTTATTAGACTACGTGCTGTTTCTTTGTAGAGTATCTACCTTATTCTTTCTTTTAATATCCTTTCTTTCTCTCTCCTTCTCTTTTACTTTGAATTTATTAGAATGCCTGTATCTGGAGGATTATTTCCAGTAATTCTGGGAAATTTCAGCACTTAACTCTAAATACTTTCTCTTCCTTCTATCCTCTGTATCTTTTATTTCCTTTTTAAATGATTTGCATCTTTTTATCTCTCTGAACTACATTCTCAATAATTTCTTTGGGTTTGTTTTCCAGTTGGCTAATTCTCTCTTCAGCTGCATCTAATCTAATGTTTAATCTGTCTACTGAATGTTGAATTTCTAAAGTTTTAGTTCTCATTATTAGGAGGTCTGTTCAGCTATTTCTCAAACCTGTCTGTTTGTTCTTTAAGGTCTCTTGTTTCTGCTTATGTTTTTAAGCTTCTCTTTTGTTTGTTTAAACATGGCAAATATAATTGTTTTATATTCCATGTCTAAAAATCCCAAAATCTAAAATTTTTGAGGATTTGTTTTCCTGTTGGTTGTTTTCAGTGATTATTAATGAGTGCTTCTTTCTTTGTGTGTTTTGTAAATTTTCAATGTGAGTTGTTTATTTCTCTTAAAACCATATCTGTGGAAATTTGTTTTAAGTCTGGTTTGAAGTTGGGGTAGCTAAAAGATTTGCTTTAAATCCTGCCAGTTATTCAAGCCAATAGGCAGATGAATCCAGACAGAAAACATCAGAGACCATCTTGTGGTTACAAATCTGTAGGGGATTTTTTTTTAAGGTAAACAAACTGTCTTCTTCATGTAGGTTTATTCTTCATTCACCCTTATTCTGACATTATAGCCATTTGAGTCAAATTTATGTAGGGAAATCTTACCAGATTTCCTGCCTTTGGAAGGCCATAGACTGTCTCATCTGCTCCCTAGATGAGCACAACTGCCAATGAAAAGTTCCACATCTCTAGGATTCAGCAAACCCGTCAGGAAAAAGCTAGCTTTGCTCTTTGCTCACCCATAGATCTTAGTTTTACTTAATTTGTGGAGTCTGTGAATTTCTTCCTTCTACTCCAGGAATGCATTTATAAAGATTTTAGAATATATTTAACCTGGCATTTTAGTATTTTCAATTGGGAGGTTATCCAGGGCACCCAATCTGTTATACTACTCGGTACACAGCCTGACCTGAGTCCACTGGAAACTTCATTCAGACAAAAGCCAGCTAGAAACTTCATTCAGATATAAATTCTATCCCACTCTACATGTGAAATCAAATGTCACTTCTTGCTTCTCCTTTTACACAACTTCTCAGAATCATTCAGCAGTCAACCTCTCCTCCTTGCATCCCTCCTTCCTCAGTCTCTGTGACATCACTCTCTGCTTCTCCTGCAGCTCCTTCGTCTCCTTTCTGATGCCTCTGCCCACACCTGAACGTTGTCATCCCTCCCTCAAGGGCTTGGTCCTGAGCCCTCTTCCTTTCAGACTCTACATGCTCAAACTAGCAGTTCTACCCACTCCCGTGGTTCCAAATGCCATTCACAATCCAAAGATGCTCACGTGCCTGGTGCCAGTTCGGCCTTCCCTGTGTCTGCAGGCGGTCCACGGGACACCTCCATCTGATGCTCCACAGGCAGTTCCAACTTAACAGGGGTCAACCTTAGCCCCAAAGGTGAGCACCCCTCACTTTGCTCAGGCAGAATTGTGTAATTCTTCCTGAAAATTCCTCCAGCTGATACTCTACAGACCACCAGTAACTTTATATATAAAGGCAGTATTTTAATTTTTTCCCCTTAATTGTACAAAGGAAGCTCTTTTATTAGAATACCTGTGTATCACCTTCTCCATTGCCCAAAATCTGCAAAGCGTGAAGACAAAAGGTAAAGGAACAAATTCTTCAAAAGGGGGTGGGGGGTGGAAATAAAGTGAAAAGAGTCTACGTGAGGAGGCAAAGAGAATATGTGTGGACCCTGTGACATGCTGCTCGAATCACTCACATGGAATGGAGGAATGATGGCCTATTTCCCAGCTGTGGCCTTTAGCTGCCCTCCTTCCTGGGGGAGAGCTCGATAAAGAAAACTGCCTCACCCAGGGTTATTCCCCTTCCAGGGGCAGCCCGTGCCCAAGGGTTGATCGGTGTCGGTGTGGAAGGCCTAGCCCCTTCACCCCAATCCGGGACCACACTGAAGCCCTGTTCTTGACTGCGAGCTCCCTCGGGGTGGGCTGAGGCCTACCTGGCCGTCTCCTCCCTCATCACCTGGCCCGGCTCACCTGGCCGTCTCCTCCCTCATCACAGGTGTTGTGCTTCAGGGCGTGTCCTACTAAGCACCCAGCTGCTCATCTCCACCGCAGAGCTGCTTTCCAGGGATTCCAACCCATGGCACCTTGGACAGGCCATCTGCAGGAATCCCTTTGAGACCCAGCTCTGCCACTGAGAGCTCGGTGATCTTGATTAAGTCCCTTCACTTCTCAAAATGCTTTTCCTCATCTGGTTATCCTGCAGGATTGCAAAAGTTGGTTGCCTCGTCTAGAATCAGACAACCACAGCCCAGGGTTGGAATTTCAGCTCTGCCGCTTACTAGCCAGTAGCTTCCCAAACTTAGGAAGACATCAACTTCCTTGCTTGTATGGTGGGTGGAGATTATGTCTTTTCTTTCTTTCTTTCTTTATTTAGAGATAGGGTCTCACTCTGTCGCCCAGGCTGGAGAGCAGTGGCATGCTCACAGCCACCACAGCCTAGGCCTGCTAGACTCAGGCGATCCTTCTGCCTCAGCCTTCCGAGTAACCGGAATTACAGGCACGCGCTACCACGCCCGGCTAATTTTTTGAGTTATTGTAGAGATGAGGTCGCGCCAAGTTGCCCAGGCTGGTTTTGAACCCCTGGACTCAGGCAATCCTCTTGCCTTCGCCTCTCAAAGTGCTGGGATGACAGGCATTAGCCACCACGTCCAGAGAGATTATGTCTTTTTATTCCATTGTGTCTCCAGTTTGTGGCACACGGCACACCACCATCAACACTTCAGTGGATAAACAAATGGAGCTTCAAACTGGTGGCACAACAATTTTGGTCCAAGTATTTGCTGAAACAAATATGGCCGACTGCTTTAGCGCTTAAAGCATTCTGACGTGGTGTCTAATATCCCAGGGGTTCCTTTGTCTCCATGCTCCATGCAGAATCGGGGTCCTCTTTCTGTTTTCCAGACTGTTATTCATCTGGTCACCTCCTCCAATCCCTTCCCATCTCATTCATACCAAAACCCAAGGCCCTGGATGAGCTGGGGCTCCTGACCTCTGTGAACCTGTTTCCGCCCCCTTTCTTTTTTTTTTTTTGAGTCAGAGTCTCACTCTGTCGCCCAGACTGGAGTGCAGTGGCCACTTCCGGCCACCACAGCCTCGACCCGCTGGGCTCCGGTGATCCTTCTGCCTCAGCCTTCCAAGTAGCCGGAATTACAGGCACGCGCTACCACGCCCGGCTAATTTTTTGAGTTATTGTAGAGATGAAGTCGCGCCAAGTTGCCCAGGCGGGTCTCGAACCCTCGAGCTCAGGCAATCCACTCACCTCGGCCTCCCAAGGCTTAGGATGACAGGCTGAGTCACCGAGCCCGGCTTCCACCCCCTTTCACATGCTCATCTCTACTCATACTGCCTTGCTTTCCTGAGAACACGCCAAGCATGACTTCACCTCAAGACATTTTTGCTTGCTGCTCTGTCTCTCTGGAGACCTTCCTATAATTTTAGCACTTTAGGAGGCTGGGGTGGGAGGATTGCTTGAGCCCAGGAGTTTGAGACCTTGTCTTTACATTAAAAAAAAAAAATTAGCCAGGCGTGGTGGCTCACACCTGTAATCCCAGCACTTTGGGAGGCAGAGGCGAGAGGACTGCCTGAGCCCAGGGGTTTGGGCCCAGCCTGGGCAACATGGTGAGACCTCATCTCTACAATAACAAAAGATTAGCCAGGTGTGGTGGTGTATGCCTGCGATTCCAGCTACTTGGAAGGCTGAGGCGGAAGGATCGCTTGAGCCCAGCAGGTCGAGACTGCGGTGGCCGTGAGCATGCCACTGCTCTCTGGCCTGGGCAACAAAGTGAGACTCTGACTCAAAAAGAGACAAAAACCATTAACCAGGCGTGATGGCACACACCTGTAGCCCCAGCTACCAAGCTGGCTGAGGAGGAAGGATTGCCTGAGCCTATTAGGTCAATGCCGCTGTGATTTGTGATGATGCCACTGCATTCTACCCTGGGCGACAAAGTAAGAGCCTGACTAAAAAAAAAATTGTAGCGCTGATCCCCAACCCCTCTGCACCCCAGTCTTGACAAGCCTTACCCGCCTTTTTTGCTCTATTTCTCCCATAACACTTAGCAGCCCCTGGACTTTTAGCTAACTAACTATTGTCTCCCACCCCAGAGAAAGCCCCATGAGGAAGCGATTTTATCTGTATTTTCAGGGTTATATCTGTGGAGCAGAGCCAGGCACATGGTACTCAATACATATCTGTTGTTGGACAAAAATGTCTGTAAAACTCCTTCAACTACTATCATTTTAGAGCTCCAGTTTCTTGGACTTTTACATGCATCTGTTTGGTTTTTTTTTTTTTCTTTTTTAAAGCAATAGAAGCATAGAATTTTCTAACTTGAAGAAAAACAGTAAAGGTTTTAGTTTTTTTTTTTTTAATTTAGAGTGGAGCCAATGAGGTCAGTACAGATTGAATGACTGTCTTGGGTTTTAAAGCTGATGATACCTCCCAGGGCAGTTCTCTTTCCACTAAGCCACAAACTTTGGGGTAGTTTGTCATTGAAAGTCAAAAACACATTTTTTATTTCCCTTTCTGAATCCCTTGAAACTTCTAAAAGGCCACCCTAACATATGCACAATGGAATATTACGTAGCCATCAAGAAACAAAACCATGGCCTTTGCGGCAACATGGATGCAGCTGGAGTCCGTCAGACTAAGTGGACAGTCAGAGAAACGGAGAACTGAACTCCACATGTTCTCACTCAGAAGTGGGCCCTGATCACTGGTCACAGGAGCACAAGGGTGGGATGGACAGTTGCTGGAGCCTGCTGGGGGAGGGAGGGAGGAGGGAGGAGCCACGTGGCAACACACTGGGTCCCTGGTCCACGATCGGGGG
>NW_007260019.1:671682-673317 GCF_000164805.1 Carlito syrichta | reverse complement strand
GAGAGGACCAGCTAGAAGCCCAAACTTTACCTGCACGCAACCTATTTATGTAGTAAATGCTCTCTTCTGCTTCAGTCTTCCAAGTACGGGCGTGTGTCACCATGCCTGGCCAAGTTTTTGGTTTATTGTAGAGCCAAGGTTTCGTCAAGTTGCCCAGGCTGGTCTCGAATCCTTGGGCTCAGGCAATCCTCTTGTCTCCACTTCCCAACGTGCTGGGATTACAGGTGTGAGCCATCACGCCAGCCGATTTCCCCTCTCGAAGCTGTCCTGGTTTCAGTGAATGGAGTCTTGTTGACCACATGCTTCAGCCAGAAGCCCAGGAGTTTGCCATGAGCCACACCATCCGTCACTCACCAGCACATTCATCGGACTGTCCTTTCTCACTGGAGTCCGGGCAGGCCTCCACACACTCTCAAGCCAGGCCATTACTCCCTCCCTTCCAGACCACGGCAGGCCCACTCTTGTCACCCCCGACCCCCGTCCTCTCCACGCAAGAGCAAGAGTGGTCTTCCAACATGCAAATCAAATCATGCTTATTTTTCCTTGTTCTAATCCTTCTAATAGCTTCTCAACGCTCTTAGGAGAAAATTTGAAACTTCTGGCCTAGTGTGGGGGCTCATGCCTGTAATCCCAGCTCTTTGGTAAGCCGAGGTGGGAGGATTGCTTGAACATGGGAGTTCAAGACCAGCCTGGGCAACACAGTGAGACCACATCTCTACAAAAAGTACAAAAATTAGCCAGGCATGGCGGTGCCTGCCTGTAGTCTTGGCTACTCAGGAGTCTGAGGCAGAAGGATCACCTGAGCCCAGGAGGTCGAGGCTGTAGGGACCTGTGATCATGCCACTGAACTCCAGCCTGGGCGGCAGAGTGAGACCCCAACTCAAAAAAAAAAAAAAGGAAACTTCTCACCTTGGATCCCGAGGGCTATGTGATCTGACTCAGACCACACTCCCCTTCCCCCGCTCCAGACACACTGGATTCTTTGCTTCAAACACCCAAGCTCAGTCTTGCCCAGGGCGTTTGTACCCGTTTGCCCCTCTGCTCAGAATCTTTTGTCCGTATGTTGGCGTGCCCCATTCCTCCCCGTCACTCTGTCCCTCACCCTACGCTACTTTCCCCACAGGGGCTTGCTCATTCCCCTATGAGAATATAAACCCCTTGCAAGGAGAGAGTTTGTCTTGTTCACTGTTCCTGCCCCTAGAACAACGCTCAATGGATAGGCACTCAGTGAATATTTACTACATGGATAGTGAATGAATGAATGAATGAACGATTTTACCCCATGACATGCATCTGCTTTGTGGTAGGGCCTGGCCTTGAGCCTGGGTCTTCCATCTCTCAGGCTGGGCTCTTCTCTCTACAAAGTAGCATTCTGAGGGGTTGAATAGCACATCTTTAGTTTCAGAGGAAGGAAGATCACCCCTGGCTCCAGCAGCCTGTTTTCTGGGAAGGGCCTGGCTGCTCTTGCGGTGCGAACTCGGCTGGATGCAGCCAGCCTGAGAATGCACACTCATGCCGCAGGGGCAGCGCTGACAACTGGGTGGGGTGAGGCCCACTTCTTGTAGCAGGTGGACATACCCAGCTCCTTCGCGGGATCCAGCTTGCGATCTGTGGACTGTGTGAGCCACACACACC
>NW_007260019.1:671227-671662 GCF_000164805.1 Carlito syrichta | reverse complement strand
CACACACACACTGCATTTAAACAAAGCCCATCAGAAAGGAGTTCAGGCCTTCCCCCTCCCTTCCCGAAAGCACAGGGACAAACAGTAGTGGTCTTGGCAGAAGGTCTCTGTCCTGTTCTCTCTGTCTCTAAATCCAGACCATTCATTTCCTCTCATTCAGCCGGCTCCATTTTTGGCTGCGTGGCTTTCTTTGGCCAGCTTTCATCGGACGTTCTCAGACTGTAACCCAGGAGTCTCTTGTAGGACCCCACTCGCCGACGCTCAGATACAAGGCACCGAGTGAGCAGCACTCCGTGCTGCTAGGCAGAAGGTTTTTGTAAACGGAAAAAGCCAAACAAGCAAAGGAAAAAGAAAAAGGAAAAGCACCCTCACCCCACCACCTCGGGCAGGACGCCTGCAGCGGATGTGAAATGTAACCTCCCTCTTCGGGCACGG
>NW_007260019.1:652503-670277 GCF_000164805.1 Carlito syrichta | reverse complement strand
CGTGGCGGTAGGTGGATGGAGAAGGGAGTGGGTGGCTGAGGAAAGGAAAGGACGGCAGGCCGAGGTTTGCAGACGCTTCCTGCGTGCCCCACGCGCATTTGGGGCGCTGTTTGCTGTATCTCATTCGATGTCCTCCGCGTCCCTTTGAGGTCGCTAGACATCCTAAGCCCATTTTTGCCCAAGAGCATTCGGGACTCAGAGAGAAGAAAGGACTCGCCCAAGGTCAAGGGCCGGATGTGGACAAAGCCATGTTCTTTGTGCACGTGTCATAACGAATTCCCCACGGGGCAGGTGACAGGGGACACACGGAGACAAAGCAGACCAGGACCCCGGTTCTGGGTGGACCCTTCGGTCCTCCCTGCTGGGCTCTGCAGCCCATGAGCCTGGCGGGAACTGAGGAAGAGGAGCCTGGGCCGGGGACCCACCTGCGCCCTCCATGGGTGCTGCTCTCTGCCCTTGCCGGTGAGGACACCCGATGGACAGGGGTCAAGGACCTCCTGGGAAGGGGCGTGGATGGAGCCCGTGGTGTGGCTGATGGTAGAGAAAGACGTTTATAGAATTGCTCTGGGCTACAATGTTCTAGTTGTACCTTTGAACACTGTAAAAAAATCCTCAAAAATCACTTTCACAGAAGTTAATCATTCACTCTCTCCACAGGCCCCGTGACCTTTGCAATGTGGTTGGGGTTTGTTTGCTTCTCTGAAAAGTCCTGTAGTTTGTAATTGGACCAATGTCCTTTAGGCGAGGAAGAAAGGAATTTGGGGTTCAGTAAAAGGCTTTCTTGTTTTGTTTTGTTTCTGCCCTCCATCTCCCAGGAGTTTTGAAACATTTTTCTCTGTGAGAGCTTAGAGGACTAAAAACAAGTTGACCTTCTATAGCCGTGACCCTCCTGGTTGACCACAGGACACCCTAGGAGGAAAAAAAAAGCAAAACATAAATGAAATCCAAGTCATCACCCATCCTTCCACGGATTCCTTAGGTCTAGGTGGCAGCTAAGTTCACCAACAGAGGATTTTCCTTATTGCATTCGTACAGTGCCCTTACCAACTCTGCAATTAGAGATGAAAGAGCTCTTCTACGTTATTATTTCGATCACCTAAAAGTTAATTGACCTCCTGGAAGAATGAAGGAGGACAAACGGGCTGTGTGGACTTGAGCAAGTCTCCCGCCTCTCGAGGCCTTAGATTCCCTTCTGCACAACGATGAAGGCGTGAGGCCCGCCAAGGTCCCTTCCAAGGTCGGTGCTCTGCCGCCCGTAACCCCACAGGCGGCCTTAAAAGGCTACCTGTTCTGTTGTGTTGACCAGCAGAGCCCAGTCTTTTTGGCATCAGGGACCAGTTTCAGGGAAGACAATTTTTCCCACGGACAGGGTAGCAGGGTAGCAGGCGATCGTCGGGCATTAAGGAGTGTGCGGCCCACGTTCCGCGCATGCGCAGTTCACAATAGGGGCTTTGAGAATCGAATGCCGCCGCTGATCTGATGCAGACGGAGCTCGACTTGCCCACCTGCAGCCCACCTCCTGCTGTGCGGCCTCTTCTTCACAGGCCAGGACATATGGGTCAGTGGTCCCGGGGTTGGGGACCCCTGCCTGCCGTTGGCTGTTTTTGGCTCAGTGATCAGAAGGTCTTATTAGACCACACCCATATCTGACATTCTGATAGCTGGCTGGACGGTTTCATTGGGCACTCAGACTTAAGATGCACAGAACAAACAGGTCCAAGCACAGTCCTTCCCTTCTTCTCTTCCCAGCCTGACTCCTCTGACTCCCCCTTCTGTCCTTCAGGACCCTCAGTTGCGAATGCCAACATCTTCCTTGATGTCCTGCTCTCCTTCAGTCGATTCTCAAGACCTGCGTGTTCTAGCTGTGACGTGGCTCTCCTCTTCACAATTCTACAGCTCAGCTCAGTCCCTGGCCTCTCGCACATGGGCTCTTGCCCCTACCTCCTGCACATCCAACACCATCCCTGTCTTGCACCCCCGACACACACGAAGTGTCACTACCAGATCCATCGCCCTAGCCCACAGCTCCCACCAGCCTCTCCCTTACTACAGAAACGTGAATGGCTTTCTTTGGCCTTTGGGGTCCTGCGTGATGAAGCCCCAGCCTGACTTCTCTCCCCCACACTCCCTACCCTTCGGCCAAACTCAGCGTCCCTCACACACAGGCTAGCTTTTCTCGTCTGTCTCCACGCTCTTCATGTTCTGTCAGGAACACACACAGCTCCCATACCTGCCAATAAAAACTCCACTTCCTCCTCAAGGCCCAGTGCAAGCACCCCTTGGACGACATTTTCCAGGAGGCCCTCACTCAAAATCAATTTCCCATCTATTGATTCAGCCAACAGATATTTATTGAGCAGCAACGATGTGCCAGGTTCTATTCCAGCCCCTGGGAACTCAATGGCGAGACGAGGAATGAGTTCTTACTCACAGGGAGCTTCTTGCGGTGGATGGGTGACAGGGCTTGATTACAGTCGACTTGTAACATGCCTTTTTGTCATCAAATACTACCTCGTAAACCCTCTGAGGGAAGAGCGTGGGTTTCACATATCTTCGTAGTGTCCACAGTGTCTGGCATCATCATATCTGGGTCGTGGCCCCTCAGTGTGTATTTTTGTAGGGAAGGGAAGAAGGAGGGAAGGAGGAAGAGAGGGAAGGAAGATGGGAGGGAGGGAGGGAGGGAGGACAGGAGGGAGGGAGCGAGGGAAGATGGAGGGAAGAAAGGGAAGAAGAAAGGCAAGGGTGTGGAAAAGCATCTCAGCAAATACTCCAGGCCAGCAACGGAGCACCTATTAGTATCTTTACTTATTAAATCCAGAATTAAAATTCTGATTTTCGACTTTGCAATCCACAGAAGTGGCTTTCAGTGTGAGAATGTCACTTAAGACGGAAAAGGCAACCTAGGCAAAGGAAGGGCATTGCAGGAGTCTGGGATTCAGTCCCTGCCCCACCACATAATTATTGAGAGACTTTGAGCAAATTTCTGAATCTCTCTGAGCCTTAATGCTTTCATCTGTGAAATGGGAATCGTAAAATCTGCCTCATTTGGAAAACCAGACGAGATAGCATGTGAGAAATTAAACCCTCCATAATCATACATTTGATTCAGTATTATTCTAGGTCCTTGGACTGGCTTTGTTTGGAGGATACAGAAATAGCCTACCTGCCCCACAAAGCATTCTTATAGTTTTTGGATATAGGAATATTTAAAAATAGCATGTATAAGTCTCTTTTCTGAATTCTCTTTTTTTTTTTTTTGAGTCAGAGTCTCACTCTGTCGCCCAGACTGGAGTGCAGTGGCCGCTCCCGGCCACCGCAGCCTCGACCCGCTGGGCTCCGTCAATCCTTTCGCCTCAGCCTTCCAAGTAGCTGGAACTAGAGACGCACGCTACCACGCCTGGCTAATTTTTTTTTAATTATTTTTATTGTAGAGATGAGGTCTCGCCAAGTTGCCCAGGCAGGTCTCGAACCCGCGAGCTCAGGCAATCCACTCACCTCAGCCTCCCAAACTGCTGGGATGACAGGCTGAGCCACCAAGTCCGGCTCCTTTTCTGAATTCTTCAGGAAGAATCCTGGGCTCTCAAAGTGACCTCAGGCTGCCCAAGAAGCAACTTACCCTCCCCCAAAGAGTGGCCTTTCAGGGTGCACCTCTTTCAACCATTAGATTTGTTGCTTCAGTCCAGAAGCCATGCCATTGTCTTCCCTAAAAACCAGGCTCTGCTGCCTCATGCTCCCAGAGAAGATGGCGTGAGATGAAGTCATCCCTTGGCGACGATTCGTCAGAGCCGGGGTGTGAAATGTGCCTTGCCCGCACCCTCGACTCATCAAGCACAGATTGCAGAGACTCTGCAGACTTCCCCCCTAGCTCGCTGCCCTCTTCAACAAACACCATCCCAGACTCAGCTTTCCATCCTCTGTGCCTTCCAGAATTCACTCACCCTTGCATTCCCACGGGGTGGAAATGGTAGCCAACGCCTTAGCCTCGGGGAACTGAGCCAAAATCAAGACCCTAGCAACACAGCATCACTCCAACAGGAAGTGATTTCAGCAGGGTAAGGACTGCACTGGTGGCCGCAGGGAAGTCCACTGACTCCATGCTTGCCCAAAGTTTCCAGATGGGCACCAGAGTTTTGGCAAAAGTTCTGGCGGCATCTTGAGCTGTTATTCCATTTTAAAATTAAATCTCCTAGAAACAGCTCCTGGCCATCAAGATCTGCTTCTCTGACAAAGATGGGAGATGAGCAGTTGCTTGGACACATATGCCTCTGGGTATCTGATGGCCATTAACTGAATTGGAAGAAGAGGGAGTTACTCAAATATGCAGCGATCTTTCACTGGCACGCTCCCCACTAGTGTGTTCCTGGCATATCAGCCCTCACCCACTGCCCCAGCCGCCTCTATCAATCAGGACCCTACTGGGTATGTTGCCCAGTCTCTTGCTCTGTCTTCTTCCCTTAATATGCAGAGAATTTTTTTGTGATGTAAGACTGAGGAGTAGGGGCTCTCTTGGATGAATGCTTTAATGGAGTTGAAGAAAATTGGAGAACATGAAATGGGATATTCTAGCAACTTTCATTCTTGCCCGAGAGAGGCCCCTTGCCCCTCTACCCCCAACTCCCACAGCTTACTTGGAACATGGTAGAATAACTTAGACCAAGATCATCGCAAAATGAAAAGAAGCATCTGGAAAGCAGACATTGAAAGAGCAAGGATGGCCAGGCTCGGTGGCTCAGCCTGTAATCCCACGCTTTGGAAGGCTGAGGTGAGCGGATTGCCTGAGCCCGCGGGTTCGAGACCCGCCTGGGCGGCGAGACCTCATCTCTTCAATAAATCAAAAAATCAACCGGGTGTGGTCGCGCGCGCCTGTAGTTCCAGCTACTCGGAAGGCTGAGGCGGAAGGATCGCCGGAGCCCGGCAGGGCGAGGCTGCGGTGGCCGGGAGCGGCTGCTGCCCTCCAGTCTGAGACTCCAACTCAAAAAAACCAAAAAACCCAAAATGAACCCAAACAAACAAAAGAGAGCAAGGACATCTTCTGTGGTGTGGGGAAACAGAACTTCACTACGGTCGCCAGGAGCTGAACCACAGAGCTGTGAGTCCCACTCCACCGAAAAATTTCTCCAATGAGGCCCGAAGCCTCTGTCTTCAGGCAAAATTGCTTTTGGTTTCCCTTTCAATCCAGGGGGTGCATAATTTCACTTCCATCACCATCTGGGGAATACGTGCAGTGCCGGGGTGGGGGGAGTTAGTGGGTGCCTCTGCTGACAGGAGCCTTCCACTAAGGGCCTGGACCCGGGCGTGGTTCTGCACCTTCGCACAGATGAAGGCTTTTCACTTCTTTAAGATTCAGTTTCCCCATTTGTAAAAATGGGACCAACGATGCATACCCCATATGCTTGTTGTTGAGTGAATTATATGAAATATACTTGAAAGCACGTTGCATCGAAAGTGTAATATAAAGCCTAGATACTATCATCACAGAGATCCCACCCACATGCACACACGCACACAAAACATACACGTATTTCAAACTTTATTTTAAAACTTAGCATATAGTAAAATTGACTGGATTGTGCATCTGTGTGGTGGTTCTGGGAATTGTGATACACATATAGCTTATGTGTATATAAGCTATATGTGAAAAAATATATATATATGTGAAAATATATAAGCTATATGTGAAAATATATAAGCTATATGTGAAAATATATAAGCTATATGTGTATCACAATTCCCAGAAAATAGGAGGGTTTTACTGTCCCATTCACTCATTAAAAAACAGTTGTGGTGTATTATTATGATTTTAACAGATCACTGGATTCAATTTGCCTTCTGTGTGTGTGCAGTAAAAACATTTAACATAAGATCCACCCTCTACAGATTTTAAAGTGTATTTTACAGAGCTGTTATAGGCATGATGTTGTATATCAGATCTCCAGAGCTTACTCATCCTGTGCAACTAAGATTTTATAACCATTGAACAGCAACATACATTTCCCTTCAGGGGCATTGTTCTGAAGTTTTCTTTTCTTGTACTTTTTTTCTGGCTTTGGTATCAAGGTAATGTTGCTCTCATAAAATAAACCAAGAAGTATTTCTTTCTTTTCTATTTTCTGGGGGGATTGGTGTCACTCTGGCTTTTTTGTGGTTTGCTTGTTTGTTTTGTTTTGTTCTTAAGAGATGAGGTCTCACCAAGTTGCCCAGGCTGGTCTTGAACCCCTGGGCTCAGGCAATCCTCTCACCTCAGCCTTCCAAAGTGCTGGGATTATAGGCATGAGCTATCGTGCCCAGCCGGTGTTATTCTTAAAATTTGGTAGAATTCATCACTGAGACCATCTGAACCTGAAGATTTCTTTTCAAAGTGTTTTTAACTATGAATTCAATGTCTTTGATCATTATAGGACTATTCATATTTTCTATTTAATTATGGCTGAATTTTGCTAGATTAAAATTTTCAAGAGATTGATACATTTTATGTAATTTGTCAGACTTGTGTGTGTGGAATTATTTGTAGTACTCTATTATTATTTTTATAATGTCTGTAGGGTCTGTAGTGATATCCCCTCTTTTGTTTCTGATATTAGTAAATTGTATCATCTCTTTTAGCTAGGTATTTATCAATTTTATCAATCTTTTCAAAAAAACAAGTTTTGCCTTCATTGATTTTTCTCCATTGTTTTTCTATTTTCAATTCCATTGATATCTACACTTAATTTGCAATTTCTTCTGTTTGCTTTGAATTGATTTTGCTCTTCTTAATCTAGTTTTGTAAGATGTATGCTAAAATGATTGATCTGATACCTTTCTTTTCTAATATAAGCATTTATTCCTATAAATTTGCTTCTAAGCACTGCTTTAGGTCTAAACATTCCACAAACTTTGGTATGTTTTGTTTTCATTTACATTCAGTCCAAAACATTTTCTAATTTCCACCGAGACTTCCTCTCTGACCAAAAGATCCTTTAAAAGTGTTTTGTTTACTCACAAAGTGTTCTGAGATTTCCCTGCACATGCTTTTATAATCATTAAACCTGGGAAAGTTGCAGGAATCGACAAAACCCATTATTTGTACAACCAAATAATTTGAGCACCTTCTGTGTGCAAATCACCAGGTTAAGGGCTGTTTTAGGTGCAAGGCTGCGTGAAATTTGGTTCCGGCCTCTGAGGAGCTGCAGTCCAGGAGGGAAAGCCGAGATGCCCACGCACACGAGTGGGGTGGGCAGTGGTGGGTGAAATATACATGCTGCTGCCATGTGGTCTGTGTTGCAGAGCAAGGCTGTGACAGGGGCCTTTTTGAGCTGGGGGTGGGGGGTTAAGGGTGTGAGGTAGGCCTTGAGAATAGGTAGGATTTCCAGAAGGAAGGTTTTGGGGGGGGCATTTCTAGTTAGAGGGCGCTTTCCCTGGAAGTGGCAGTAGCTTCTGCCCTGGGGGCACCCCTCCCTCCCAGTACTCAGCCAAGCCTGCTGCCACCTGGCACACTTGACCTGCCCATCTCACACCTCTGGGAAGCAAATTAATCAGACTCACCAGACTGAAGCATTTCCAAAATGTGAAGGCAGCTCCTAAGACCTGTAGAAAAACAGGTACTTTTCATTGCATTCTGGACCAGCAGAGGAGGCACTGGGGAGAGGTGACAGAAATAAAGCCAACATTAAATGAGCAATCTGTTTCCCCCATGCTCTGCAACCTCACAGCTATGGTCTGTCCTGCTTTGTCAGAAATTGAGCTGGGAACCCAGAAGTGAAGAACTCGAGGCGATAAAGCCACTCATAGGCAGAACCTGGAACAGGCAGCCATGTCAATAGAAGTGAATTCAATTAGCTTTAGAATGTTGGCCTCTCTGGCCTCTAGAAGCCAGGGATATGTTGGAGTCGCGGAGGCCAAAGGAGAGAGGAATGGTGAGGGGGAGAGAAGGGCACTGGCTCCTTTCATGAGGGAAGAGAGGGGGAAATAAAGGGTCAAAATAGCTGCCATCCCTTGGAGACACATGAGAGGTAAAGCAGCAGGACAGAATTCTGGAGAAAGTGAGAATGAGCGAGCCAATGTTCTTATAACCAAGGCTTTTTCATTCTTTCTGAAGTTTTCTGTCATATTTTACCTTCTCCATTTTTCTTCAAAAACTGACTTTCAGGATCTGCTTCCAACATCCAGGAAGAACCTAAAAACAATGCTTCAGACATTTTTGGAAATTACATCTTTCCTGTCAACTTATTTTGTTCTTGCATATTTTGGGTTTTGCTGAAGAGTAATTGTGTGTTTGTTGGTGATTCAACAAGAAGAAAATACTTGTTTTAAGTCTTCTAGCAAAGACTAAAACGGCTAGATTTACTTTTCTAGAATTCTTTTTTCTTTGAAAAAAAATGGTTAATTTCTCACTGGGTTTCCTTGGACAAGTTACTCAAACTCGCAGTCTCAGTTTTCTTATCTGGAAGACAGGGATAATGCTACCTACTTCATGGGGTTGCCATGACACTGGACAATTAGACGTTTAAGCAGCTATCACAGCTGGGCAAATGTGGAACCCTCGTTATAGATAAAATCTGAAGGGATAAATCAACAACAGAATAAATCACCTCAATGCTTTATGAAAACCTAGTGTGTAGCTCCCAAATAATGCTATGAAATCAGGTCTAATCAGTACCGTAGCATCTGGACCCCAGATGAAAGGTCAACATGACCTGTTTTCTCATGCAAAGAGCTAGTCTGTTCTAAAGGGAAATAATTTTGAAGCAGAAGGAAGTCTTATTAAGAAACATATTCTGATTTATATAAAAACAAGACTTCCTAAGAGATTGTATATTTTTATGCCGCTTTATAGCTCATAAAGGACTTTAACATGCCTCATCTCTTTTTGATTATCAAAAATCACCCCCAGAAAAAAGGCTGGAAAGGGATCAGTCACTCTGGTTTTACAAATGGGGGGAAAAAGACTCCAAGAGAGCAAAGAACTCACTCATGACTAATGAGGCTAGAAGTAGCCTTAAACTCAGTCTCCTATGTCCAGTTCTAGCTAAGGTCTCTTGGGTAAGGAAAACATAATTAAAGTTATCCAAAAGGCTGATTGAACCCTGTTCTACTTATCGTTGCACTTTTTCTGTCTTCCCACATGTAAATTGCCTGTAAGCACTTGAGTCAGAGTTTAGATTAACGGCTGATTCGTTTTCACAATGGGAGTATGTAAAGTTTTACCTACGTGCTTGGAGTGCTCACGTGTGAATGAACTCCAAGTGTGTAATAGGGTTGGAATGAGAGAAAGAGGGAGTCAGGGGATTCTGTGAGGGTTCTCTGAGTCCTTGAATAGAGTGCTGCCATGATCTGAAGGTTGGCCCCCACTCCCAAATTAATCTGTTGAAGCCGAATACCCAGTGTGATAGTATTAAGAGGTAGGACTTACCAGGAAGTGACAGAGTCACCAGGGTTCTTGTAAGTGGGGTTAGTGCCCTTATAAAGGAGGTTAAAGGGAGCCACCTTGCCCCTTCTAGCATGAAAGGACAGAGCGATCGGGCACCGTCTGTGAGGAACGGGCCTCCCCAGACACCGAATCTGCTGGCATCTTCATCTTCACCTTCCCAGCCTCCAGAGCTGTGAGCAATACATTTCTATTATTTATAAATAACCCAGTCTGTGCTATTCGAGTGGGCCGAGTGAATGAAGACAAATGCTAACCAAGCCTCTCCGTTGCACCATTCCTGCAGCTTGGTCATGCATTTTCCAGGAAGCCTTCCAGCATGCAGCTTTTTTCCTCCCAAGACTCAGCATGGGGCAGGGTTTTCAGGTAGCTCTGGTCTACCTGGGACAAATTTCGATCCCTCTTTTTTTTTTTTTTGAGTCAGGGTCACACTTTATCACCCAGGATGGAGTGCCGTGGTGTGATCACAGCTCACTGCAACCTCGACCTCCTTTTACCGTCAAGCGATCCTTCTACCTACCCTCCTGAGTAACTGAGACTACAGGCCCATGCTACCACACCCAGCTGATTTTCTGTAGAGATGAGGTCTTGCTATGTTGCCCAGGATGGTCTTGAACTCCTGGGCTCAAGCGATCCTCCTCCCTTGGCCTCCCAAAGTGCTGGAATTACAGATGTGAGCCACCACGCCCAACTGATTTTGATCCATTTTAAGGAATCCCTGTTTCAGTTCAGACTCCTCAGGTAATCTCCCTGTTCCTCCTTTCCGGCAATCCTAGACAGGGGCAGATTTCAGCAGATATAGTAAGCTACAGCAAGGTCTTGAGGCCAAGCCTCAGCAGTACTGGTGGGCAGCCTTCAGAGACATGGAGGCCTCCGTGTATAGGCCACCGTGCCAGGGATTCCAGGAGGAACCTCAAAGGGTCCTTGCCTCAAAGGCCTGGGCATATATTCTCTTTTTTTTTTATCCTTACTGCTTAAACAATTGAGTCTGTGACAGAATGGGTTCCCTAATGTCTTTCAGTGAATTCCCAAAGCAGTTTTATTGCTACCAGAAAACAGTGAAAGAAAAGCAACAAACAGCCAGGTTGTGCTGTGCATTCCTATGGTATTTTGGGGGGACTGCCCTGCACATGGCTAAGAGCTTATCATCCCTGGCTCTTGGGCATTAAGAGTTGCCAATCTCCTTCTCCAGTTGTTTTGATGACCACAACTAAAAACATCCGCTCACCCCTGTCCACTTCATTTAGAAAATCACTGAATTATTTTGAGTGGTGATTTTTTGGTTTGAAAATACTTTTATTCATCCAAGGACAGTGGAGTCAGTAAACTATGAACTGCAGGCAAAATTTTGCCCATGCAACCTACAGATTTAAAGCCCATTAAATTACCAGCAGTATTCTTCTCAAACTGGAAATGACAATACAGGAATTCATGTGGAAACATAAGTAACCATGAGTTGCCAAAACAATCCTCAGCAAAAAAACAAAGCAGGAGGTATCACAGTCCCAGACTTTAAACTCTATTATAAAGCTACAATAATCAAAACAATCTGGTATTGGTACAAGAACAGGCATACAGACCAATGGAACAGGATAGAGATTCTAGAAGCAAAATCTCAATTTCTCAACCAAGTCATCTTCGACAAAGTCTCTACCACCAACCACTGGGGAGAGGAGAACCTATTCAGTAAATGGTGCTGGGAAAACTAGCTGGCCACATGCAAAAGATTAAAACAAGATCCTTACCTATCACTGTACACAAAAATCAACTCTAAATGGATCAAAGACCTAAACGTAAAACATCAAACTATAAGAACCTTAGAAAATGCAGAAGACACCCTTATGGAAATTGGAACTGGCAACCAATTCCTGATCAAAACCCCAAGTGCCCATGCCATAAGAGATAAGATAGACAAGTGGGACCTCATCAAACCAACAAGTTTCTGCAAAGCCAAAGAAACCATAAAGAGAGCAGGGAGACAGCCCACAGACTGAGAAAAAATATTTGCCAACTGTATGTCTGGCAAAGGCCTAACATCTAGGATCTATAGGAACTCAAACGTGCCAAAAAGAAAAAAACCAACAGCCCCATTACAAAGTGGGCAAAATATATGAATAGGCAGTTCTCAAAAGAAGACATACGAGCGATCAACAGATATATGAACAAATGAATGCTCAGCCTCACTAGTCATCAAAGAAATGCAAATTAAAACTACACTGAGATACCACTTAACTCCAGTCAGGATGGCCATCATTAATAACAAAAAACAACAAATGCTAGAGAGGATGTAGCAAAAGGGAACATGTCTACACTGCTGGTGGGAGTGCAAACTAGTTCAGCCTCTGTGGAAAACAGTGTGGCGATTCCTAAAAGATCTAACAATTGACCTTCCAGCCGGGCTCAGTGGCTCAGCCTGTAATCCTGCGCCTTTGGGAGGCTGAGGTGAGTGGATGACCTGAGCCCGCGGGTTTGAGACCCGCCTGGGCAGCGAGACCTCATCTCTATAATAAGTCAAAAACTAGCCAGGCGTGATAGCCCATGCCTGTAGTTCCAGCTCCTTGGAAGGCTGAGGCGGAAGGATCGCTGGAGCCCAGCAGGTCGAGGCTGCGGTGGCCGGGAGCGGCCACTGCACTCCAGTCTGGGAGACAGAGTGAGACTCCAACTCAAAAAAAAAAAAAAAAAAAATTGACCTTCCATATGACCCTGCAATCCCCCTACTGGGAATATACTCAGCAGAACTCAAATCACTCTATAAAAAAGATACCCGCACACGTATATTTATCGCAGCATTGTTCACAATAGCAAGAACATGGAACCAACCATGCTGCCCATCAAAAGAGGACTGAATAAAAAAAATGTGGTACACATACACAATGGAATATTATGCAGCCATCAAAAAGGACAAAATCATGAACTTCGCAGCAACCTGGATGACCTTAGAGTCTATGATATCGAGTGATCTTTCACAGAAACAAAGAATTGAGTATCATATGCTCTTACTCATAAGTGGACCTTGAACAATTATCCTAATACTGTAAGAAACGGATTGGCAACCGCGGGAAACCACCAGGAGAGGGGCAGGGAAGTAGGATTGGCAGCAGTGGGAATCTGCCTAGGGAAGGGGGGACACACCTCATCCACAAGGGCACCTGCACAATGAAAATTTGTATCCCTAACCCTGAATTGTGCCCCACATCTTTAAAATAAAAAAAAAAGTCAAATAAAAAATTTCGCCCATAGCTGGATTTTGTATACCTCTTGAGCAAAGAATGACTTTTATATTTTTAAAAGGTTGGGAAGCATAGGAAGAGGAGAAGGAGGAGAAGACAGTTTGCATGTGGTCTGCAAAGTCTAAAATATTTATTCACTGACTCTTTATAGGAGAAGTTTACAACTCAACAAGCAATGACCAAGCACAACCCTACTGCCAGGTGCTAGTGAGAGAGTGATGGCTAAGACTCATTGTGTCCCAAGGGAAGCGCAGTCATGCACGGGAGAAAATAAGAACACTTTAATCGCAGGCACGATGTGTGCAGTGACCGGGTCATCTACATGTCACCATGGAAGCACGAAAGTCCCCACTCAGCCCTGGAGACTTAGGATGTTCAAATCAGGGGACACTTCCAAGAGAAGGTGACAGGGAAAATGAATCTGAAAAGTGAAGTAGGTATTAGCCAGGGGATGGGTGTGGGAAAGCTGAGGGGAGGGTCGTAAGGCAGAAAAGGTAGTGGAGAGAGAGAGAGTGAGAGGAAGGGGGGGGAAGGGTAAGAGGAAAGGGGAGGGGGGTGCAAAGGCTGTTAGTGGAGCACGGGACAGAGGGTGTCACAAACAGAAGCTGGAGAGGAGGCAGAGGCCAGTGGTTCAAAGACTTTGTGCCTCCCAGTTCGATGCTTGGACTTCACTCGTGTTAAACGCTGGCCCCACCCCTCAGCAGCTGTGTGGCCCTAAGCCACTACTTAGCCTTTCACTGCCTCCATTTGCTCATCCGTGTGGTTAGGAAGAGTCTCCTAGGAATGCTGAGAGCATGACAGATCATACCCACACAGCGTACAGAACCATGCCCACACAGAATTGGCCTCAGCAAAGGTTGGAGACTTTTGTTGCTGGCCGTGTTCTTACGATGCTACAAGCGGTAGGCAGGCGCTGAAAAGCTGTGAGCACCTACTATGTGCCTGTCTCTTATTAGCACTAGAAGGACAGTGGGCTGACGCGCCTGATGACATCTCTGTGAGACCTAGACCTCGCAGGAACACAGGCAGCAAGCGTTGTGAGGCTGGGGTTCACTGGTGCCAGTCGTCAGTGTCCAGCAAGTGGTAACCGTCCATCTGCTTGCCCCCTGGGGGTGCTGGGGAGCCAGCCTTGAGCAGACATTTGCATCTGGGAGCCCAGAATGGAGGCATTAAGAATTCCTTCCCTCGTTCTCCTAAAAGGAAAATACCAAGCAGGGCTTAACAGCAGAGAAAAGCATCAAGGCTTCTTCGCGCCAGACTCGCACTTGACCCTGGACAGCTTTTCTCTGCCTCCGTGGTGGCCCTATTGTGTCATCAACTCCCTGAAACTTTTTAGAACCCGAGTGAGCCTTCCTTGGACCTCTGCGTCTTCCAGGAAGGAGAAAGTCTCTCTCCCTGCTCGTGCAGTCCAATCCCAGAGCAGACGTCACCATGGAAACAGTCCACAATGCAGTGAGGGCTTGTGTTGGAATGAACAGCAGTCACCTCCTGCACCCCCCATGGGTTCTCCCCCTCCTTGTTTGGTCCCAGCTCTTGGAACCTTCTCAGACACAGACAGAGCCTGCCCCAAAGGCAGGGAGTAAACGCCAGTTTGGAGCAGACAGGCCTGCAAAGCCCCCTCCCCACTTTCCAGCTGACAGTGCCATGAAAGTCCCCTCCTCCGTGGAGCTCCCCCCTCCAGGTTTCTGAGCTGGCAGTGGCCCCAAGGTGGGCACACTCGCTGTGTGGGTCCCAGGAGCACAGAGGATGCTGCGCTTTGCAGAGCGTGGTCACTCTCCGTCACAACCTTGGCTGCATTCTGCCTTCTGTACCGCAGATCAGCCTGATGCTGGCAGCCTCAGCCACCCAGCCCCGGACCATGCACGCTGGGCACTGAATATGCAATGTCTAGGTGCTCTGGGCTTCCTTGAGGAAGAGGGCATTGTCTCTGATATTATTATATAATAAAGAGAAAATGTTCCTGCCTGCTTTGGCTTTCTGGCTGAGCACACTGTGCTCTGTGAGGAAATATGGTTACAGGAATTATGCTCTTTTTATCGTCTCCCCAGAATATCAAAGTTGACAGCTCAGAGACACAGGCCTGTGGCTATTTCCAGATCATTTATTTGCTCCCAACCACCCCCACTCTGTCACCAGTCACTCTGCCGCCACCTCGGGGCCCCAGACCCTCTGTCTGCCCACTTTCTCCAAGTACCATTTCCTCATTTAATTCTTATGTGAGTCCTAGGAGTTTGGTATAATATTGTCCTCATTTTGCAGTAGAGGAAACAGGCCTGGAGAGCTTAAGTAACCCGCCCAGGGTCACACAGCTAGTAAGTGGAAGAGAACAGATTCCAACCCAGCAGTCTGGCTCTAATCCTGTGCTATCCACCCGCCAGGTTCGGCGCTTTTTCTCTGGGGCTGGCTGTCATGGAGCCAGCTGTGGGCACCATGATACTTGGCAGCCAGAGCAGGGGATCTTGTGCAGTCAGGGAGGATTAGTGATCAGCCTCAGTGACCCACCCACGGGAGATGGGCCTCACGGAAGCTTCAGGCCATGCAAAAGGGCCAAAACTACCCTTCCCCCAGGACTGCTTTCAGAGTTGCTTGGGTAGTCCCACGGTTTGAATGTCTGAAATCCCTCCGGGAAGCCTAGCACCTCCGGAGCAGTCCTGGGGATTCTCAGAACTTCCCAGAACCAGCCTTGGTTCGAGCAGCTGAGCCGGGGGTGGCTGGCTGCAGGCCACCCTGGCTCCTGGCTGGTTTGCTGGGCACGGCCAGCAATGGGCCATGGGACCCTCCCTGGGAACACCCAGTCAACACGTGCTGTAATCTGTCTCTGTGCATCTCTGGGCATGGGCCTGTCGATGGGAGCAAATGGATAAACGTGTGTCACACGAGTTGTACCTCACTGTGTCGTCACGTGTCTTCACTTTTGCTCCCTAGAGTATGTGTATATGTGTGTTGGGGGGTGTCGTGTCTAAACAGGTAGGTACTAAGATGAGCATAAAACGTGTCCAAGTTTGTGTGTGTGTGGTGGAGCAGGCTGGAGGCGTATAGCTGCATGCCCGTGTGTGTGTGTGTGTGTGTGTGTGTGTGTGTGTGTGTGTGTGTGTGTCTATACACCCTCAAGGCCGTTATTCACATGGCTGTGGCTTGCAGTTGCCTTTGCCTCTCCCCTTGTGCTGCCCTAAGATCCCTGGTACCCACGGAATATGGGCCCAGCCTCGCAGAAACAGGCAGTTGGCGCCTTTTGGACTTGACTTTGCTCTTTGGGGCGCAGCTCCTATGGGTGTTCCCTCAACTCCGCTGGTTTCCGCTGGCCTCTCTCATGCTGCCCCAGCCTTGCTGACTCCTCCACCCTGGGGCCACGTCAGAAGGAAACTGGCAACTCTTTGAGTTGGAGGCAGCTTTTGAGCCAATGAAAGGACAGTGCCCATGAGTCCCTGGAGCCACGGCCGGGCAGCATCTGTGAATTTCTGCACCCCACACCACCATCTCTTTCTGACCCGTCTCTCTCCTCACCATGGGTGAGCAGAAGACGAGGTGAGCGCCCTCCTCTCCCTAGCCATGTTGCCTCACATCGGTTCCTAGCAGAAGTGGCATCTCTGTCTGCCATGCTGAGAGAGGTCTTTGATCTCCAGTCGAGACCAGACCAGTCTGCAGTCTAGGTCTCTGGGGGGTTCACTCAAAGCCTCCACACTCAAAACCTGGGGACTGCCGGGGCTGCTGGCACTTGTGAGGGTTTGGAGTGAGAGGGAGCTCTCACTGCTGCTGGGCTCTTGGGAGAGGAAGGACACATTCCAAGAGGCCGATGCAGGAGCGGGTTCCTGCAGTCTGGCAGGGAGAAGCAGCTCTTGGCGCCAGCCCCAAGAGGCCTGATGCCGCATCACTCCCTCTGCAGCAGCTCTCCTCGTGGGGCCTCAGGCTCCCCCTCCTCAGCACCCCTGCCCAGGTCTCCCCCTCACCCCAAGCCCCCGGGGTGGGACTGGCCCTCAGTGCTGCTCTTTGGCCAGCAGGGCTTAGGCGGGGTGCCTCCAGGTTCAGACTTTCTTGTGAGGAGGAACACATTCAGAAAGCTCTAAGACCTTGGATACATTACTTAAGCCCTCTGTGACTCGGTTTTTGAATCTGCAAAATGGGCACAGCAACAGTATATACCTAACAGTGAGAATTACATGCTGCTTTGTAACCTTCAGTTCAGCATTTAGCACAGTATCTGGCCTGTAGGAAGCACTCGGTGATGGCTCTTGTGGGACTTATCCCGCAGGTCAATCTGGCCTTTTCCCTGGGTCTGTTGGACTAGGAAGAAGCGAGGGACAATGTCCTTTCATATCTGGAAAGAATCCCCACTGATTGGGCCTTACGGGGCACGTCTGGGATGCCTGGCGGTCCCAGGCCTGAGCGGCCTTCCGGTCAAGGCAGGTGAGGGCTGCACCCATGACAGAAACCCACCCTCCCAGGACAACTCGCCTCTCCCCGCTCTGTCATCTCTGAAGTCTTTCCTTAAATGTCAGCAGAGCAGAGAGACCCCTCCAGAATTTGCCTCTGGTGATAAGGCCAGCAGACACAGGCTCTAAAAATAACCCTTAATAAGATTTTAAGTAAACACTTTCTCGACAACAATTCAGATCACGATTCTTCCTTCTCTCCGAGAGCAATGTGACCTATAGAGCAGCCCATTCCCGCGGAGGAGGAAATGTCAGAGGCTTCCAGATAACTCAGAAGCCTGACTGCCCAAGACCGGCCTTGCGGCCCTAGTGTAAGGGTCTCTCCCCACCCCCAGGCCGGCTCCAGAGGGCCCCGGCATGCCGCCCACCCCCTAGCCCACCCGGGCCCGTTGTGTGTCCGCGCTAGAGCCCAGCAGGGAGAGGGAAAGGTGTCTGCTTGGCGACATGTCTCTCCTGCCCTCTCGGAGGTGGCGTCTGGGGACCGCCGCGTCTAGCTGCTTTCCTGGGGTGGGGTCAGCGCACACACGGGCAGGCCGGGGAGACAGGACCAGCCAGGCCAGCCCCCGAGATGTGGCACCTGCTGCTTCTCCCTGAGAAGCGAGAAGAGGTCGGGGGGTGCGGGGGCGCCGGCAGCAGCCCCGGCCCTCTCCTCGGGCAAGTCCAGAAAGGGGGGCTGCAGCGGGAAGAGGGAGAAGGGAGAGGAGAGGG